>NW_007731838.1:103825-105044 GCF_000696425.1 Galeopterus variegatus
GGGTGTTGGGAGGCCACCGCAGAGTCCAGGAGGAGGG
Organism: Galeopterus variegatus; assembly: GCF_000696425.1. Classification (NCBI taxonomy): domain Eukaryota; kingdom Metazoa; phylum Chordata; class Mammalia; order Dermoptera; family Cynocephalidae; genus Galeopterus; species Galeopterus variegatus. The sequence goes on from NW_007731838.1 coordinate 103,863, forward strand.
CCTGGTGGAAGCACAAGGGACCCCGTGGTCCTGTTGTCCTCTCTGCTGTCCCTCCCTCTCCCTTCCCCCTTACCGGACCTCCTGTCACTCCAGGCTCTGCTCGTTCTGTCTTGGCAATGGGCTCCTCCTTGTTTTCTCTCTCCCTCCATCCCTACTTGCCAGCTCCAGGTGAGACCTTGTTTCTCCTCCCAGGGGTGTGGCTCCCTGGACAATTACTGGGCAAGAGGTAGCTCTGGTGTCTGGGTCCTCATTTCTCACAGGCTGACCTCCCTGTGTTCAGATGAAATTCCTCCTGATGACGAGTGGCCACACTCTCGCCCTCAAGGCCCAGCCCAAATGCTGCCTCCTCCAGCCTCTCTGCCCTCCCCATAGCTCTGCTCATGGGGCCTTGCTCCCCAGTTTCATCTCAGGGCGCAGCTGGAACTCATCCTCACTGGGCCAGGAGTGTCACCAGCCGCTGACGAGTTTGTCTCGTCCAGGAGAGCATCAGACGCTGGAGGACGCACTCCTGCATCCGGCCATCTAGGACTCCTACTCTCTGCAATTAAACAAGAGAAGTGTTGGCCGCAAGGATAAGACTGGATTAATATGGGGTTACCCAGATAAATTACTCAATAAATTACTGTCCTTCACAATCAAAGCTAAATCTATAAATCACAATGGGGCAGTTATTTGCTGTTTTGATCCAATTTCTAAAGTCCAGATTGGTCCCTGGCCATAAGACTGTGTGGGTCACAGGGCCAGCTCATTGATTCCTTCAGTGCTGGGGTTTTCTTCCAGGCAGGCTCAAATCTAATTGGCCTTCAATTCCTAAGCAAAAGAGGTACATTAAGGGTTGTTTCATGAGTAAAAACATTCCACTACTCTTTGTCTCTTTGGGGAGTTATTTTGCTGTGGGAGATAAAGCAAAGTAATTGAAGTAAATCAGGGTTAAGAGAAATGTGCTTTGCGGCACCACAAGATGGGCGGTTTGTACATCTTGGTCAATATTGGTTTCCAGATCTTAACAATCAGGGTTATAATGACAGGAGTGTTTTAACATGCACACAAAAAGACTCTAAATGGCTTTTCAATAAACACATCACATAGTGTCTAATGCTGCAGAGCCATCAGTTTATTCCTTTTCTTTTCTTTTTAATTTTCCTTGCAAATTAATCCATGTGAAAACCGAAAAAATAACCT
>NW_007731838.1:105386-145187 GCF_000696425.1 Galeopterus variegatus
GTTATTTTGCTGTGGGAGATGAAGCAAAGTAATTGAAGTAAATCAGGGTTAAGAGAAATGTGCTTTGCGGCACCACAAGATGGGCGGTTTGTACATCTTGGTCAATATTGGTTTCCAGATCTTAACAATCAGGGTTATAATGACAGGAGTGTTTTAACATGCACACAAAAAGACTCTAAATGGCTTTTCAATAAACACATCACATAGTGTCTAATGCTGCAGAGCCATCAGTTTATTCCTTTTCTTTTCTTTTTAATTTTCCTTGCAAATTAATCCATGTGAAAACCGAAAAAATAACCTTGTGGAGCATCGTTATTTTAACCAATGACTGATTCAGTCGGAGTATTTGAGATGTTTTATAAGAACCTAATCACCCTTATGTGAAACATAATTGCTAATGTAAATAAAATACTTTTGTTATGTTGAAATTAAAAACCTGGAGGAAAAAACAATACCTTGTTTCACATATCTTCCTTGGATTCTCTTGCAGGGGAGAGGAGGGAGACAGGAGCCTGCAGCACAAGTGACAGCTGTCCACAGCCTGAGAGTGTTGTGTGTGTTACATTCTGGAATGCATGGGGGTAAACCGACAGTAGGGATTTCAGGATGCGAGTGAGCCTGGCTCTGTCGCAGGTGTTGTGTATGTGTGAACCTGCATCCCTCGAAGTATACAATGATAAAAGGCTCAGGACAACTGGCCCTGCAATCAGAGGACTAAAGGTTTTTTCGATGGTTTAATGATAGAAGGTAGAAAAGCCCACTGTCTTAGTCACTTTGGGCTGCTATAATGGAGTACCTTATACCGGGCAGCTTAAACAACAGACATTTATTTCTCCCAGTTCTGGAGGCTGGAAGTCTGAGATTGGAGTACCAGCATGGTGGGTTCTGGTGAGGACCCTCTTCCTGGTTTACCAAAGCCACTGTCTCACTGTGGCATCACGTGATGCAGGGAGAGAGAGTCACAAAGGCCCCACCTCCAAATACCATCACTGTGGGGGTTAGGGTTTGAATACATGAATTTGGGGGTACACAAATATTCAGATCACAGCACCCACCATTACTACAGTGCATTTAAATGAGTTTAACTTTTTTGTCTGTATTCTTTCTCAGAACATCTGTATTATTGGCTTTTCAGTTATAATTTATTAATGATGAGCTTTTTTATCAACCATTGTATGTTCTGCATTAGCCTAAATATTTTGCAGATGTGAACATTAATACATCAAGTTACATTGTATTATTTTTCTGCTACCACATGCCCTTATTTCTAAAATCTGAGACTAGGGAGAAGCTAATGACACAGTTGAATGAGACAGTGTTTGCATGGATGCCATTGCATACCACATACTGTCTGGCGTTGTGACCGTTCTTAGTGCTTCCCTGGGCACGAGGGTGCACAGTGCCCTGGGTGGAGGGTGTCCCCACAGTGTGACCACCATGGCCTTGGGGAGCATTGTTTCATACGCCGTTGTTACTAAAGGCGTCTGGAAGACCTCCCTGAATTGGGGACATTAGATGTGATGCATCCTTTATTCCATGTCTGCGCTCTCCTTTCTAGTCCTGTCAGTTCTGAGTTCACACTAATAAAGTGATAATAATACAGATGAAAGGCGTGTTCACCAGGTTATGTCACCTCACTAGGTTAGACCACGAGAGCGTGATGCATCCTTTATTCCATGTCTGCGCTCTCCTTTCTAGTCCTGTCAGTTCTGAGTTCACGCTAATAAAGTGATAATAATACAGATGAAAGGCGTGTTCACCAGGTTATGTCACCTCACTAGGTTAGACCACGAGAGTGAGTGTGAAACATATTGAGTTCCTGGAAGAGGAAAGGCAGAGCAGCTAATACTGACTTTCTGTGTAGCCAGTGGCACCTGTCCTTGCCCTACCTCCTCCTCACTGTCCCCCGGGTGTGGGGGCTGCAGGGTGGGGCTTTGCTCCCCACTGCGGACCCTTCACTCATTGCGGCCTCCCGTGCCCCTCAGACCGACTTGTGGAGACCTGGAGCCTGTGACAGCCTGTTGCAGGGCTCCCACCTGTAGTGGCTGGAAGGCCCTCGACCTCTTGCTCCCTTTCTCAGAGCCAGGCTCCGGTCAGCCCCTCTCAGCCCTGGGCCCTTCACAGGTCAGAGGTCACAGGTCACAGTGCACGGGTCTCCACTCATAGGTTACCTGACTCAGGAGAGCTGGCACTGCACAGGGTCTTCGAGGTGTGCGTGGGCTGCGGCCTGCAGAGCTCCTGCTGCTGTGACCTGAGTCCCTTGGTGGGTGTCAGCACCCACCACTGCCTCCAGCTGCACTGCCTGGAGCTCCACCTTGAACCATGCTGCCTGGGCAGGTTCCCTAACCTTCTGGTCACTTTCACTTCTTAAGATTAAGTTTTTTCTCATGCAGAGCTTCGCCTCACTCCACATGCAGTTTAGATCTCCCTTCCCCATGGAGGGGGCCTGGTCCCTCTCTCCTCCTCCCACCCTAGCCTCTGGCAGGGTGAGGTCTGGGAGACTTTCCCCTGTCCTTATTGGGTCCAGTCTTTCTGGGCACTGGCAGGAGAAGAACAGGGGAAGGAGCTGTGTTCCCCTTCTGTGGGGCTCGCCTGCCCTTCCTGTGTTCCATCAGGTTGATTCCTCTGCTCTTGGGGTGGACTCCGACAAATGGTGTGGTTGCTTTCCCACGATGGCAGCTTTGCTCTGTCTCTCCCTTATTCAGAGGGTCATCTAGCCCCTCCCCTCATCCTGGCAGTAGCATGTACTCCTGACTCCTACCTTGTGCTCTGTGGCTCACTAGGAGCCATGGGGATGCGTGGCTCTCCCTCCCACGGTTGTGGAGGATGGATAGGAAGGTTGTCCTCTTCATGCTCCTGGACATCACACCTTGGTGCCTTCAGGCCTGGATGTTATGAGTCCCTTGCCCTCCCCTTCTGAAATCTCTATACCAGAGGGGGACATTCATCTCATATTCACCCAGAACCACACACACACGTGTCACCTCTCGCAGAGTTTCAGAGACGCAAAAGATTACTCAGAGCCCGTGTATTTAGAGCGACGAGAAGCCCGAAGGGACTGCACCCAGGGGAAACTCCTTCCAGAGAGGAGAGCCCAGGCACTGCCCCGAGTCAGGTTTTGCTTCAGTTTTTATTTTAAAGACAAGAAAGTTACAGAAGAAACACAGGTGGTTAATCAATCATAGTGAAAACATAAACAAACTGGCTACATGACAATCTTCATTAAAGCAGGTGTAACTTAAAATAGTGCAAGCAATTTACCATCAAAACGAGTCACAAAACTAAACTATGTGACATATAAAAAGAAACAATGAGATAATCACTATAGAAGCACTTAGCTCCCCAAGAAACTCAAAGAAACACTGAGGGTAAGATGTGGAACGTCCCCTAACCACTAACTAGCAGAATATCCTGAAGATTTTAGCTCACATACTTTCCCAGCATTTAGGTTTAGCTGCACCAAGGGCGACTGCCCCCAGAGCAATCACTTTTTGCTGTGCTTCAGTTCTCTTATCTACATCAAAGGCTTTAGTCCTGTGAAAGTTTTTTGGTCTTTCCTAATCTTAGCATTTTTATGTGTTTTCCTAAAGAGTTGGGCTTTGGCTTAAAATAAGGACTTTGGTCCTTCTATGCTATAGGCTTTGGCCCTGTGAAATGCATATGTTTTATTTCTATCTCATTAATGTTAATATCCTCCACACACGCACACACAATTGAGGGATATGTGTTTTCCTAAAGAGTTGGGCTTTGGCTTAAAATAAGGACTTTGGTCCTTCTATGCTATATAGGCTTTGGCCCTGTGAAATGCATATGTTTTATTTCTATCTCATTAATGTTAATATCCTCCACACACGCACACACAATTGAGGGATACACACTCAGGAACACCATGATCTGCTCTGCTCCCACCACAGCCTCGGCCAGGGGACCCCTCTGGTCTCCAGCGCAGCAAACCTTCTCCTCACATCCAGGTGCAGCTGCCCAGCTCTCATGGGTAGTCCAGGTTTCTGAGTGCAAAACCTGCTGTCCCCCATGTGGCCACACATAGCAGTGCTTCCTGCCTGGCACATCTCTGCAGGGCCTGCCCGGAATGGCTGTCCCCTGTCCTGGGCTGAAGAGTCTGCCTCCCACTGGCACTGCCTTAGCACGTTGGGGTTGATGATGGAATCTTTTCCGAGCCTGGATTTGATGTCAGGAGCAGGCCAGACTTCCACCACCACAATGTAGATTTGACAGATGCCCATTTCCTAAACTGCAGCTTGGTATAAAGCGCCATGTCTGCGGAAGGTGGCTTTGCACTGCATTGGCTCTCTCGCCCGAGCTTCAGCACCAGCCAGTGCCAAGCCAGCCCCTGAGGTTTCCAGCAGCCCCCTAGGTTCCCATTTCCTTCAAAGCATTTGCTTTAAAGTTGTGTTGGTGAATAAAACAGCTAAAACTAATCGTTGCCAGTAAAACCTCTCTTGGTTGGCAGATGGGTTTTTAAAATTTGTCATCTGATGTTTTTCCTGTCATCTGTTTTCATGTTACCTTGGTATTTATTCTAGAAAACTTGTCGAATTAAGATTGAATGCAGGCCCCTGGATCTAGAGAGTTATGACAGATTCCCACAATTATTTTGAGAAGAATTTTGTACAGTAAAATTTGGAGCTTTTCCTCAATACTTCATTGATTAACAAAGAACATTGCTGAACACGTTTTAATTATAAAAGCAATACCTGGCCATTGTAAAAAAAATTTTAAAACTGGATAGATAATTGTTAGATGCATAGATAATAGAGTGACTGAGAATCCTACAATGGATACATTCTTATCTAGACCTTTTCTGTACAAAATGCATTTATATATATAAAAATGTTAACACAAAGCCAGAATTATACTAAAGCCATATTAGCAACTTTCCTTTTTTCAATTAATATATCATAGATAGAGATTAGACAGGCAGGCAGACAGACCGACAGGTAGATGGGCTGGTTCTTGGGAGGGGCCCCTCTCTCTTGTACTTTGGCTGGGCCCTGGTAATGTGGCTCCCTCCCTGTGTATCTCCAGCCAGGGCTGCCAACAGCTCCCTGATGTCACTAGTTCCTGAGTGTTTTCTGCTCCTTGGTTTGCTTTACCCACCCGCAGAGGTTATTCATTATCTTTGCTTCACTCGGCCTTTGGGAATGCCAGCTGCTTTCTGCCAGGACTGACTGACAGAGGTGGGTGGATATTTGTATGGAAGGGCCTCTCTTTTCAGTGCTGTAGAGGATTCCCGTGATTGGACTTCCTATTAACACTTTTTATTTGCTAGGCAATTTTTAAGATATACAAAATAGTACGGAAAATAATACAGTGAACTCCCACGTGCCAATCCTATGCGTTATCAGTACAGTATCTCCTCAGCTGCATTTCGTTTCTCTGCCCCCGTCTACTGTCATCATAGTGTTTTCTGCATAGGCATGTGTCCCTGAGCAATAGGTGGTTAGTTTTGGCGTGTTTTCAGATTTCACGTAAATGGTGTTTATCCTCTTTGTATTTGTCCACAACTTGCTCCCTTCATGTGATATTTTGTTTGGGAGAGTTGTCCACGTTGTTGTGTACACTCTTATTTTCACTGCTGCGTGGAGTCTTCTCCACTTCCTCTCCAAGTCTTCTGTTCTTACCACTGTGAGGGGCGGGGTAGAGTAGAGTGTCTCACCAAGTGTGTGACGTGCATCTCCCCGACCACAGGGAGGTGAAACAGCTGCCACATCCTAAGGGCCTTTCGTGGGTTGCCTGTTCATAGCTGTCACTTTCATATTTGTTGTCTTATTTTTAGAGGGTTCTCATACCTTCTGAATACACATCCTTTCTTGATTGTACATATGGCAAATATGTCCTCACAGTCTGTAGCCAATTTTTTCAAATTTTTTTATGGTGACTTTTTTCATACAGAAGTTTTAACACTTCAATATAGCCTATTTTATCCATTTTTTCCTTATAGTGTGTGCTTTTTATGTCTTGCTTAATTAATACAAGTACAGTGGATTCTCATTATTCACAGTAATTATGTTCTGTAAAGTCACCACAAACACTGAATTAGCCAATACTGAAGCATTACTCCTAGGGGAAATATAGGGTTAGGTTCCTGTGAGCCTCTAGTCACAACATTTTGGTCAACCGATTAATACATAATTTTGTTTTATGTGTGTGTCTATTGAAAGACACCTTATTTAATGTATATTGTTGATTCTTCAACACTGATCTCCATCCAACAGCACTATAACCCATGTCTGAACAAAGCTCATCTGACACAAATATTTTCTCCATAGGCATATCACAGCCTCTTGTGCTTAGGAACACGAGACAGCACTTCAGCACTGCACTTGGGGGCCACTTTAGACAGTGAAATCATCAACAGAAAACGCAACAAGAAATGTGGTACTAAACAGACCACAAAAAGAGACACTTGTTTACAGAATATGAGCTGAAACAAGAAGGCAGGGCATCACCTTGTTTAACCTCAGCCAGGAAGAAGTGCATCAGGCAACTCACATTTTTTGCTACTCTGCATATATCTGAGAATGGCTGCAAAAGCACTGTAAGTATTGATTTTGGAGTTACAAATAAATTTTAGGAAGTAGGTGAATTCGCAAATAATGAGGATTAACTATACTTCCCTTCCCCAAAGTTATAAAGAGTCTCTTACAGTTTCATTTAAAAGTTTTAAAGTTGTATATTTCAGATTTAGGATTTTTAAATTCCCATTTGCAAATGGTGTGAAATTATTGATGATTCTGTATGGACACACAATTATCCTAGTATCATTTATTATGACCCGGTCCTTTACCTACTGATCTGTCATATGTCAAGTTTCCATGTACGTGTGGTTCTGTTTATGAACTGTTCTTCTGTTCACTTAGTTTATTTTTCTGCATTTTATCAATTCCACCCTATGTTACCGACTCTGCTTTTATAATTGGTCTTGATATCTGGTCGGGCAGATCCCTTCACGTGGTTCTTCCAAATTATTTTGTCTGTCCTTTTATTTCCATTTAGAATCTTTTGATATAATAATAGTCATAGCAATAGAGTATATGTAAGTTATAAAGAATAATAATAAAATGAACCCCTGTGACTCACTAGGATATCATGTATAACATCTCATCTACCTGTGACCTGTGTGCTTTCCGAGGAGAGGGAACTACCACCTTGAATCTTGTATTCTTTATTCCTTTGTTGTTTTTTTAGTTTAATTACCTAGATGCCTATACCTATAAACCCATAAACAATGTTGTTTAGTTTTGTGTTTTTTCTTTAGTTTTATAAATATGGCATCATAATCTGTATAGGCTTTTACTACTTGCATTTCTAAAAGTCATCCAGGGCCGGCCCTGTGGCTCACTCGTGAGAGTGCGGCGCTGGTAGCACCAAGGCCGTGGGTTTGAATCTTATATAGGGATGGCTGGTGTGCTCACTGAGGGTTGCGATCCCCTTACTGGTCAAAAAAAAAGAGTTAAAAGTCATCCACGTTGTTGTGTATAGTTGCAACTCATTCATTTTCATCGCTCTGGAATATTCTGTCTGTGCATGTACTGTAGTGTATTGATCTCTTCCCTTTCCCTGTTAGCAGCAATGCTGGTCAGAATGAACACCTGCATGTATGTCTCATTGCACACTGGGACAAGAGCTTCCCAAGAGGACTGATGCAAATATTCAACTTTAGAAGATGATGCCAGATTATTTTCCGAAGTGGTTGTGTCAATTTTTACACCCATTAGAAATGTCTTAGAGTCCTCATTGATCTACATCTCCAACACTTGGCATTAGTATTTGTAGGTTTTGCCAGTCTAGCAGATATCCAAAAGGTATTTTGTGGTCTCAATTTACATTTCTCAGCTATTACTGAAATTGATCATTTTTTTAGGTATTTATTTACCATGTTTCTTCTTCTGAGAATTACCTTTCATGTCTATTTTCCATTTTCCTGTTGGTTATTTATCCTATTATTTTTTTTTAACAAAGTTTAAGCCTCTAGTCACAACATTATGGTCAACCAATTAATACATAATTTTGTTTTATGGGTGTGTCTGTTGAAAGACACCTTATTTAATGTATATTGTTGATTCTTTAACACTGATCTCCAGCCAACAGTACTATAGTTTTTATCTTATTTTAGAAACCCTTTCCTATTTTGAGGACATAAAGATTTCTCACTTGTTTATTTTACTTATTTTTCCTTTCACATTTATGTCCTTAATCCATCTGGCATTGGTTTTTGTGTACGTTGCCTGAATAGCCAGTTATTTTAGCAGTTTATTGAATATTCTTTACATATAAAAAATACCTTGCCTTGTCTGTCACACAGCAAATTCTAATACTGTATTTATTTGCATCTTTTTCTGTTAAATGAATCTTTTTTTCTCTGTGTCAGTACCACAGTGTCTTAATTAGTATAGTATTATGATGAGTCTTGATACCTAGTAGGAATTTAGATTTGTACACTTGCTCTCTAGTCAAGTGGTTACTGCCTCTCACAAGTGCTAATATATAGTCCTTACACCTGATAGCTTTCCTCCAATTCCTCTGCCCTGAGCTTTTCTTGGATCCCAGGACCCCCCAGGACCCAGCCACCAAGAGCATTGTGCCTGGCTCCCAGACCTCTAGTGCCAGCACAGGGCTCTGTCTGATTGGCTGGTGCTATAGCTGTACCATGTATTAAGTCATTTGAATCTCACCTCTGCCTTAACCTATAAAAACTGAGAGAATGTGTTGAAACTTTTTAAATCATTTTTAGATCTGCCTGATTATTCCAGGTTGTATTATTCTGTTTCTGTTGCTTATAGCAGAATACCTAAAACTGGGTAATTCATAAAGAAAATAAAATTTATTTCTTATAGTTTTGTAGGCTAGGAAGTCCACAGACCAGAGGGTGCCTCTGATGAGGGTCTTCTTCTGGCTGGGAACTCTCTACAGGGGCCAGAGGCAACAAGGGTGTCACATGGTGAGAGAATGGGAATGAGCCAGAGAGCTAACTTCTCATTTGCTCTCCTTTTAAAGCCATCAGAATCATGCCCATGACAATCCATTAAGCCATCAACCCATCACTCCATGAATGGAGCAGTCCATTTACTAGAGCACAGTCCTCCCAGTACAATCACCTCGTAAAGGCCTCACCTTCCACCACCGTATTGGGGGTTAAGTTTCAACATGAGCTTGGGGGGACATTCAAACTACAGCACAGGCCATCTCTGTTCATTGCTTGCATTTGTTATTCCATTTTTGAAGATTGCTTTAAACATTTTATACATAGCTGTTCTATAGTCCGTATTTAACAACCCAACATCTGAAGTTCTTGAGAATGTAAATCTGTTGTTTATTGTTCCTGACACCTCCCACTGATGGCTGGCTCATGCACTCATATAGGGAGTGATTATTTAAAACTTTTCGGTTAGTTTTACTGTGTATATTTAAGGTGTACAACATTTTTTGATATACATAGTGAAATTGTTATGATAGTCAAGCAAATTAACATGTCCATCATCTCACATAGTTACCCTATTTTTTTATTTTTTTTTGTGGCAAGAGTACCTAAAATCTACTCTCTTAGAAAAAATCCTGAATACAGTACAACATTGTTAATTATAGTCCTCATGTTGTACATTAGAATTCTAGACTTACTCATCCTACATATCTGCAACTTTGTATCCTTTAACCCACATTTCCCCATTTCCTGTTTCTCCAGCCCTGCCCCTTCTAATCACTGTTTTATTTTCTATTTTTATGTGTTTTACTTTTTTTTTTTTGATATTTATGGAATGATTTCTGATTAAGAACTCATGTGTGCTTGATCTTAATGTATAGGAATCCTGTGAGCCTAAACTGAGCATTATGTCCTCCAAAACCAATTCATCTCTGCCTGGGCTGGGAGCAGGAAGTGCTGACATCTGAGACCACCACCTGCATTTTTTTTTTTTTTTTGTCCTTTTTGAGACCGGCCGCACCGCGCTCAGCCAGTGAGCGCTGTGAGTGCACTGGTCATCCCTATATAGGATCCGAATCCGCAGCGGGAGCGCTGCTGCACTCCCAGCGCCGCACTCTCCCGAGTGCACCACGGGCTCGGCCTGACCACCAGCTGCTTTTGAGGGGTTGAGCTTAATTCTGGAGTCTCTATCCAGCTCCCCCCTCTTACTGCTAGCCCAAGGGAACAAATCCCAGTACTGCTATTAATGTTTACACTCACTCAGGACAACCCTGTTCCAACACTTGCTCACCGCTCACAGTTCCCAGCTCCAGTTTTGGCCCCTTCCTTGAATATCAAAAAGTAGCAAATAGCTTTCTCCATCTTAAAACTTTATGGAACTGTAAGAACATAATTAGTCTATGAATTACAGTTATGTACACAGATTATAGTTTAGGCAATCTATAGCCATCAACTGAAGGCTAAAAGCTATTGCTTTATAGAGCAAAGGACAGGTTTTCAATGACCAAATCAAGTGCAGTTCTGAACCATTGTGGAGAATGTGTAAATTTTCTCATGGGTCCTTGCTCAAAGTTAAAAGTACCATTTAACAAATAGCACATATTGTGTGATGACCAATCCTGTCCTCTTGTAGCAGCACTTGTGTTATTGATGGTGCCTGAATGACCAAAGCAAGGCCAAAGTTCGCTTATATTTTTAGGGATCTTAAATGGGATGTTTGTGTCTTGAAATGATAGCTTACACAGATTCCTCCATGAATCACTTACCTTCCCCATATGATAGCCTAATTTTAGCTCCTTTTGCAGGATCAGTATTCAAGCCATTCACTAAGACCTGTGTGTCCAATAACTGCTTTCTACAGAGACAAATTAAATGTCCCAAGATCTGTTCCAGGATATGTCGTAACACTCATGAAATTAGCCCAAGAGTGAGCCCTGCTTCTGCTTAGCAGATCTTAAGACCAGGACTCATTTTTCTGCCTTCATATTTGCACTGGGCTATATTACTGTGGGAACATGTTTAATCATTGCATGTTAACTTTGTCTTCTGTAGCATTATTATAATCTTACCCCATTTCTGCTTCACAAGGTGGAAGGGGATCAGGCAGTGGCTTCTGTAGTCACAGGGAACTTACAGGAGAGCAGGGAATTTCCTAGAGGATGTTCTAGATTGGAATACATGGGATCATGTGTACATAAGCTAAGCCCTGGGAATGCTCCTAGACTCCACAGGCATGTGGACACACCCTAGTGCATGCTCAGTACATTTCTCACCTTCTCTTGAGGACTTGCCAGCCCCTTGATTAGATCATTGAAACTAATCCATTAATACCGTGGTCTTTCTGGCAAAAAGTCGATCTTTACTGATGGCTTTTTGAGTATAGTATTTTATATACTTGTGTATGAAAAAGATTGAATTGAAGGATGTAACAGTATTTTAAATCTCTGATCATTTTTGTGAATCATGCTTACTTTTTTTTCTATTTCTGACATGTATTTGAAAGTAAATTTCCTAAAGAAGAATGAATTGCACTTAGACAGTTAAAACTCCATGAAATATACCCTCTAAGATAGAGCACAAGAGAAATATCTCTGCCTTCACCATCTTCTTCTTATTCACAATGCTCAAAGTTCTAGATAGTGCCACAAGGCAAGAAAAAGAAATAAAAGGCATACAAAATGGAAGGGAAGAAATAAAACATTTGCAGATGGCCTGATTGTCTACATAGAAAATCCCAAGTCATCCTCAAAACAAATTACTTGAACTAATAAGTTCAGCAAGTTCACAAGATACACACAAAAATCAATGACATTTCTATATACTAACAATGAACATGTGGAAAATGAAATTAAAAACACAAAAATGAACCTCAATCTAAAAATCATAACCTAGGGGCTGGCCCGTGGCTCACTCAGGAGAGTGTGGTGCTGATATCAACAAGGCCACGGGTTCTCATAGGGATGGCCGGTTCGCTCACTTGTTGAGTGTGGTGCTGACAACACCAAACCAAGGGTTAGGATCCCCTTACTGGTCATCTTTTAGAAAAATGGGGCTGGCCCGTGGCTCACTCAGGAGAGTGTGGTGCTGATATCAACAAGGCCACGGGTTCTTATAGGGATGGCCGGTTCGCTCACTTGTTGAGTGTGGTGCTGACAACACCAAACCAAGGGTTAGGATCCCCTTACTGGTCATCTTTTAGAAAAAAAAATAAATAAAAAATAAAAATCATAACCTTATTCAAAAATTGATTCAAAATGGATCATAGACTTAAAATATAAAACTATAGAAATTTTTAGGAAAAAAAACTAAGAGAAAACATCAAGATCTAGGGCTAGAGAAACTTACAAACTTGATCTATAATAGCAAAAATTGGTAAGTTGGATCTCATGAATATTAAAAACTTTTGTTCTGTGAAAACCCATGTGCAATGGACTGAATGTTTGTGTCCCTCCAAAATTCATATGTTGAAATCCTAACCCTCAATATGATGTTATAGGAGGTGTGGCCTTTGGGAGGTAATTAGGTCATGAGGGTTCTTGAATGGGATTAGTACCCTTATAAAAGAGACCCCAGGGAGCTGACTTGCCCTCTTTCTACAAAATGAGGACACAGTGAGAAGATGCTCAGCTGCAACCAGGAAGTGGTTCCTCACCAGAACCCAACCAGGCTGGCACTCTGACCTTAAACTTCCAGTGTACAGAACTGTGAGAAATAAATGTTTGTTGTTGGAGCTACCCAGTCTATGGTATTTCTGTTAGAGCAGCCTGAGCTGATGAAGACTCTGGGAAGCAGATGAAAAGACAAGCCACAGACTGGGAAAAAATATTTGCAAACCACATTTCCAACAAAGGGCTAGTGTCTAAAATGCATGAAGAACTCTCAAGATTCAACAGTTAAAAAAAGCAAACATTTCAATTAGAAAATGGTCATAAGACATGAAACAGACATTTTACCAAAGAGGATATACAGATAGAAATAAGCTCATTAATAGATTGTTCGATATCATTAGACATCAGAGAAATGCAAATTAAAACCCACAGTGAGATATCATTAACACACCTATCAGAATGGCTAAAATAAAAATTGAGACACCATATGCTGGCAGTGATTCAGAGAGACTGGATCATTCCTGTATTGCTGATGGGAAAACAGTTACTCTGGAAAGCAGTTTGGCAGTTTCTTATAAAAGTAAACATGCAATTATCATATGACCCAGCAATTATAATCTTGGACGTTTATCCCAGAGAAATAAAAACTTATGTTCACACAAAATCCTATACACAGATGTTCACAGCAGCTTTATTTGTAATAGCTAAAAACTGGAAACAACCCACATACTTAAGTGATGATGATTAAGCCAACTGTGGTACACCCACATCATGGAATACTACTTAGCAATGAAAAGGAGTGAACTATTGATATGTGCAGCAACTTGGATGAATCTTAAGGGAGTTAGGCTGAATGAAAAAAGCCAATTCTGAAAGGTTACATGCTGTATGATTTCATTTATGTAGCATTCTTGAAATGACAAAATTGTAAAAATGGAGAACAGACCAATGGTTGACAGAGGTTAGGAAAGGGAGTTTGAGCAGGGAGAGAGAGGTGGGTGGTTCTATACAAAGGCAACATGTGGTGGGGGACTCTTGTGGGGATGGAACTGTTGTGTGTCTTGACTGTATCACTGTCAACCTCCTGGCTGTGATTCTGTACTATAGTTTTGCAGGATGCTACAATTGGAGGCAAGTGAAAAAATGGTACATGGGATCTCTCAGTATTATTTCTTACAACTGCGTATGAATCTACAATTATCTCAAGATAAAAAGTTTAACTTAAAATCTTGGCATTTTATTAAATACTGGTCAAAATTTTTGAGTTACAGGTTGTGATTGATAAAAATTGCCCACCTCCTTAAATGTTGGCCATTTCCAGGTTTTCGTAGACATTTGACTGACTACCTAATAGTTATCAGAATTGTAAAATACTTCATTTGGTTTTAAGAATAATTTGATCAGCATTGTAAAAGGATAACGGATGTGTGTATATTAAGAGCCAATTTTAATTATTGAAAACACAGCACAACAAAACCTTTGTGAAGTGGACGGCAGCTGACCAGTCTCATTCTGGACCCCCACAGAGGGCTAAGGATTCTGCTGTCTGGGCTGCCAAGTCGAGGCTGACATTCTCCCGCATCTTTTCTCATAGGATCTGCTCTTCAGCGTGTGCGCCCTCAACGTCCTGTCCACTATTGTGTGCGCGTTGGCCACGGCCATGTGCTGCATGCAGATGGTCTCCTCTGACATCCTGCAGATGGTGAGTGGCTCCTTCCTCCCCAAGCACACTCAAAGTGACCACCTGATCCCCTGCTCCTCTAGCCAGTATGAAACCAGTGTAGGAGAACGGCTTCCAACTACAAGAGGTGGGGACGATAGCACTTGGAGGTCCTTGGAGGTCACCTCGTGCTGCCCTCTGGAAGATGGGGCATCCATCCATTTGAGGCTGTTGAGTATTTATTTCAGGTGTTGTTGGAGTTCCATGTTGACAGAGCCCTGTGACCACCCTGTCCTCTCAGACGGCCTCTGGCCTGTGCCCCTGAGTAATGTTAGTGAAAGTCCTGCCACCCTAGACGTCCCCTAGGCTGGCACCTCCAAACCATGGTGCCTTCCTCAGGCTTCAGAATGCATTTTCAATAAAAGCAGTTTAGGGTTATTAGAAGATGAGTTCTTCTCTTGTTGAAAAACTGCTAATCTGTGCCTTTTAGATTTGCTAATTAACCCTGAGCTCATAAACCAGTGGCATCCTTGGACCCTCTGGCCAGGGTCTCACAGAGGAAGATCTGCTGCTCCCAGGGGGAGCCATGAGGCCAGGGGCAGGGGTCACACACTGATTAATACACATTTATAAATACACACTTCATTAATAATGAAGGCGCTTCATTGTTTCAATGCGAATGGAACACAGCCCACCGTGTAGTGTGTCACCACTAAGCTAAGGACAATAAAGAGAAATTGGTGGGAAGATATTGTTCCTCGATGCTGAGGGTAAGAAACTCTCTCTCTCTCTCTCTCACTCTCTCACTCTCTACCCCCTCTACTCTGTATGTCTGTCTCTGTGCGTCTCTGTCTGTCTGTTTCTGTCTCAACTTCTCTGCCTCTCTCTATCTCTTTTTCTGTCTCTATCTCTGTGTCTGTCTCTCTGTCTCTCTCTCTATGTCTGTTTCTGTCTCTATCTCTGTGTGTATCTCTCTGCCTCTCTCTGTCTCTGTCTCTGTCTCTCAACTTGCCACTGTGAGACTTAACCGGTCTCCCACCCGCTGTATTATGCATCCCATGAAAGAAAAGGCAAGCTGTTCTTGTAGATTTTTAGATTTGTTCTTTCTCACCCAGCCCATGGCGATAAATCAGTTAATCAAGATATAGGGCCAAGGAGAGCATCATTACCAAGGCATTAAAAATTCAGTGTCCCTAATCGTATGCAAGTGAGCCCTCCCTCCCAGCACGTACCCACAGCTGTCACAGCCGCTGACCTTTCCGAGAGGTTGCAGTTTTCTGAAAGGTATCTAATTAAGCAGTTATTCAGCAGCGATGACCTTTTGGCCCTGTTCCCTGAGGCCCCGTGTTGGTGATTTTCTCCAGCGTGTTGTGTGAAGGAAAGGTTAAACGCCAAGGGGTTCCACTCACCTCAGCAGATTTTACTACTGATCTGTAAATATCACACCAATGCGACCAAACTCACAGAACTAAAGACTGTAAATGCTAAAAGTTTGCATTCCCCTGATTTTAAGTATTAAAATGAAAACTGCCAACTAAATAAAAATGAAGTATGGTCTAGCTATGATAACATTTACAATTACAACACAACGTGCATCATCATTATGTACAGATAAGCATCGCTGATTGACAGGGTTACATTCTGAGAAATGCGTCGTTAGATGATTTTGTCACTGTGCAAACATCATAGAGTGTGCTTACACAAACCTGGACAGTACAGCCATTATAATCTTATGGGACCACCATCATATATGCTGTTCATCATTGACCAAAACATCGTTATGTAGCATACGACTGACATGTGGAACATGATCAGGCTGGAGTTATGGGTCTGAAGTCAGGCACGTCTGGGTCTGAGTCCCACCTCTTCTGCGTATGAAGCAGGTGATTCTGGGCACATCCCTGAATGACCTGTGCCTCAGTTTCCTCACCTATGAAATGGATCTAATGGAGTACCTGGTGATCACTCAATAAGTGTGATCTATTTTTATTTTTAAATGTGGAGGGAACATCAGTTTACTATTGGGACATCACAGCAATGACTGCGAGGCAGTGGCGTTCTAATGTACTTCATCAGCTGTAAAGCACTGTGTGAAAGTAAGGTATTGCTACAGTTACAACAGCCATCCTCAGAAGCCCTGGTTGTTTCATTGCTAATTACGTTGTGGGTTGTTGGCTTCAGACCCTGGCTTGGAAGTAGAAATACTTGAGTTTCCTGCTGGTGAGCCCTCCCTGTGTGCCCTGTGCTGCGGGAAAGGCAAGGCTCTGCTCCCCCGGTGAGACCTGGCTCTGCTGCTGAGCGTCAGAGTCACGAGCAAAGCCAAGGGCAACTGTGGCATATGGCCGTGGTGCGTGATCGTGGGCACATCATTACTTATTGGTCCCTGTTTCCTCTCCTCTAAATAAGATGAAGTTTTTGTCTTGCTATCCTCACAAAACCACTGAGAGAATGAACCAGGTAATATGTGGGATAGAGCTTTGAAAAGCATGGTGGCCCCACAGAGGCCAGCTTTTGCCATGGGGGTTGGAGGCTGGGCCAGGCTGGCTGCACAGACTTTGCCTGCAGAGAAGTGAGGAAGCCCTGAGGGATGGAATCGGGAACTGAGCTGTTCAGCAGGATGACTCAGATGCTCTTCTTAATTTCATACTTCATCTCATTAGCTTCTTTAATGAAGTAACATATGATCACTGAAACAAGTAAAATAATACAGCAGCATGTAAAGAAAAAGTCGATAAGCTTTCTTCTCCCACCTCATTCCCTGCTAACACTTTGCAGTGAGCCCTGCCATTTCTTCTTGATTTTATTAAATAAACATATACAAATAGATCGTCCATCTTCAGTTTCTCCCTTCCTTCCTCTTTTCTTCCCTCCTTTCCTTCATCCTTCCTGCCTCCTTCCTTCCCTTTTTCCTTCCTTTATTCCTTCCTTTTAGCCAAAATGGGAATTACACCATTCATATTACTTACTCTGCAGCTTGATTTTATAACCCAAAGCTATCACAAATATCCCTCCAGGTTAATAGAAAGAGATTATTTTAATATCTGTATTGATCCATAATATGGATGTAATGTCAGTTATTTGGCCATTTCTTTATTTGCAGATTCTTGATTTCTCTCCTGTTTTTGTTCTGGGTTTTGTTTATACCTGTGCTGCAGTGAGCTTGTGCAGATACTAGTAGTCTTGTAAGCAACCTCTGCTAAACCACTGGCAAGATAGCCACGGTTCTCCATCCCGTCTGTAGAATGCAATACCTGCTGCCCACAGCACCATTCCCCACTAGGAGCCCCTCCAATTCACCCCCACACCATTTCTGTTCCCAGAAGCTGGGTCATAAGCTTTCCTAGGGACAGCTGTAGGTATTCCCAAACCTGTTTATTCCAGTGCTGTTTGGATTACATATTCTGGTACTATATAAACCAACCAGATATGAATACAAAAGGATAATAGTTTCTGTTACAATAAAATTGAGTGCTCTGGAAAGATTCAGTGAAAGAATGTTGCTAAACATGTTGCTCTCAATTAAGATGTGGGTGAGACAACTATAAGGAATTGGGATAAAAACAAAAAAACTCTAGGGGAAGTCTACACACACAGTGCTTGATAATTGCCTTTAAATTCTAGTTTTGCTTTAAAAATTGTGAGGAAAGTGGAGTCAGTATAGTTAGGCCCCCTCACCTCATATCCGGCTGGGTATGATTCAGCACCTCTGTTGTAAACAAGTTATGTAAGAGTGGTGTAACCGTGCATGCATGCCCATATACTCCTTGGCTCATTGCTATTGTTGTGTACTTTCGGTATAAAAGGCAATGGCTCTGATCTGCTGGCGGCAGAGCTCGCATCGGAATAAAGCATGTTTATCCTGTTATAGGCCTCCAGAATTTTTTTCCAACTACCTGACTCATGACCTGCATAGGATGGGGCAGAGGGATCTATGATCAAGCCCGACAAAAATACAGAAACAGGAGGTTGGGTAGTGTCTTACAGGTGTAGTTTATGCAAGAAAGACTATGGGTGGGCACTCCACACAGCAGACTGTGGCTCACAGCAGAGGCTTTAGCCTGGCATGTATGCATATGTGGTTTTTTTCCTTGACCCCTGGGGTGAGGGGTGTCAGATAACAGCTGTCTTGACATACAATTCACATACCATACAATTTATCCATTTACATGTACCATTCAGTGGTTTCAGTGTATTCACAGAGTTGTGCAGCCTTCACCACAATCCAGTTTAGAATATTTTATCATCCTAGACAGAAACTCTGAACCTGTTAGTATTTACCCTCAGTTTCCTTTCCAACCTCCACCTCTAGACAGTCACTGATCTATATTCTGTCTCTGTGGATTTGCCTGATCTGTACATTTCATATGAATGGAATGATATAGAATGTGGCCTTTTGTGTCTGGTTTATTTCAATGAGCCTGATGATTTCAATGTTCAGCAGTGTTGCAGGATGTATGGCCTTTTGTGTCTGGTTTATTTCAATGAGCCTGATGATTTCAATGTTCAGCAGTGTTGCAGCATGTATCCGAACTTCATTTTTTTATTTATTTTATTTTTTTATTTTTTTTGTCTTTTTGTCTTTTTTCCGTGTCCGGCAACGGATCGCAACCCTCAGTGTTGCCCCCGTACCGGACCGGGGACCGGCAACGGGATCGCAAGCCTCGGTGTTGCTCCCGCGCCTCGCTCAGCCAGTGAGCGGGAGCCGGTCTGTATGTGGGATCCGAACCCTCGGACGGGAGCGCCGCCGCGCTTCCCAAGCGGCGCACTATCCAGTGCGCCACCGGGCCGGCCCGAACTTCATTTTTTTAAATGGGTGAATAATATTCCATTGTATCAGTATACCACATTTTGTTTACCAGTTTAGCAGTTGATGGTCATATGGGTTGTTTACACTTCTGGCTATTATGAATAATGCTTTTATGAACATCATTGTACAAGTTTTTGTGTAGACATATGTTTTAATTTCTGTATCAGTATACCACATTTTGTTTACCAGTTTAGCAGTTGATGGTCATATGGGTTGTTTACGCTTCTGGCTATTATGAATAATGCTTTTATGAACATCATTGTACAAGTTTTTGTGTAGACATATGTTTTAATTTATCTTGAGTATATACCTAGGAGTAGATATCCTGGGTCGTAATGCTGACTCTCTTTTAAGGAACTGCCAGACTGTTTTGCAAAGCAGCTGTACCATTTTACATTTCTACCAGCAGAGTATGAGGGTTTCAATTTCTCTACATACTTGCCAACACTTGTTAATATGTAAGTACATTTCTAGATGATTGAGAAGTGGCATTTCATTGCGGTTTTGATTTGCATTTTCCCTGACGATTAATGATGTTGAGCATATTGTCATGTGCTTAATAGCTATTTGTGTATCTTCTTGGGAGAAATGTTTTTTTTAAGATCCCTTGCCCATTTTAAAAATTGGGTTGTCTTTTATAACTGAGATGTAAGCGTTTTTTTATATATATTCTAGATAGAAGTTTCTTATCAGATATGTAATTTGCCAAATTTTTCTCTTATCATGTGGGGTACCTTTTTGCTTGATGTGTCCTTTGAAGCACAGAAGTTTTAATTTGGATGGAGTCCAATTTGCCTGTTTTTTCTTTAAATGATTGTGCTTCTTGTGTCATATGTAAGATACCATTGCCTAATCCAGGCAATTTATTCCTATGTTTTCTTCTAACAGTTTTATAGTTTCAGCTCTTACATTTAGGTCTTTAGACCATTTAGAGTTAATTGTTGTATGTGATGTGTGGTAGGGTCCAGCGTTTTTCTGTTCCCAGCACCATTTGTTGAAGAAACTAATCCTTACCCATTGAATAATCTTAGTAACACTGGTGAGAACCAATTGACCATAGATATACAGGTTTATTTTTGGAGTCTCAATTTTATTTTATTGATCTATATGTTTATCCTTATGCCAGTATCACACACTCTTGATTACTGAAGTGTTGCAGTAAGTTTTGAAATTGGGAAGTTTGATTCCTCCATCTTTGTTCATCTTTTTCAAAATTGTTTTGGGTATTCTGTGTCCTTGCATTTCTATATGAATTTTAGGATCAGTTTGTCAGTTTCTGCAAAAAATCCAGCTGGGATTTTGATAAGAATTGTGTTAAATCTGTGGATCAGTTTAAGGAGTATTGTCATCTTAACAATATTAAGTCTTCCAATCCATGAACATGGGATGTCTTTCCATTTATATAGATCTTTAATTTCAATTATATTTTGTAGTTTTCAAGTTTTGCACTTCTTAAATTTATTCCTATGTATCTTATTCTTTCTGAAGCTATCATAAATGGAATTGTTTTCTTAATTTCATCTGTAAAGCATTTATTGCTAGTGTATATAGAAATACAAATGATTTTTTTATATTGATCTTGTATCCTGAAACCATGCTGAACTCATTTATTAGCTTTAATAGTTTTTTTCTTTTTTCTTGGATTCCTTCTATATGAAAGATTACGTTGTTATGTTGTCTGCAAATAGAGATAGGTTTACTTCTTCCCTTTCACTCTGGATGCTTTTTATGTTATTTTCTTGCCTGATTCCCTGGCTGGAATCTCCATTATAATATAATGTTGAATAGAAGTGGTGAGAGAGGACATCCTAGTCTTGTACTTCATCTTAGGAGGAAAGCATCCAGTCTTACACTATTAAATAATATGTTAATTGAGGGTTTTTCATAGATGCTTTTTATCAGGTTCAGGAAGTTCCCTTCTATTCCTAGTTTGTTCAGTTTTTTTTTTAATCATAAAGAGGTGTTGTATTTTGTCAAATGCTTTATCTGCATCTACTGAGACAATCATGTAGTTTTTATCCTCTATCCTATTGATATGAGGTAGTATATAGATTGATTGTTTTTTTGTGTTGAGCCAAACTTGCATTTATGAGTTAAATCCCGCTTGCTTATGGTATGTCATTCTTTTTCTATGTTGTTGATTTTTGTATTGTGGTAATACTGGCCTCATGGAATGACTTTGGAAGTGTTTGCTCCTCTTCTATGTTTTGGAAGAAGTTTTGAAGAATTGTTATTAATTCTTCTTTAAATGTTTGATAGAGTTCATCAGTGAAGCCACGTGAGCCTGGACTTTTCCTTGAGTGATAGCTTTTGGATTACCAATTCAATCTCTTTACTTTCACATTTTCTATTTCTTCTCTAGTCTGTTTCAGTAGTTTGTGTCTTTCTAGGAATCTGTCCGTGTATATAGGATTTAAGTTAAAACTAAAATGTGCTACGTGTGTATGTCTGTTGGTATCTATAAGTATTGGTGTTTTTATGTTTTCACAGGCATAATTTTTCTCTTACCCCGTGTTTCCACTGGAAACATGTATTCATTTTCCTCCTCCTTCCCCCACACCATAGCCAACTTCTGTTTAAAATATTTAGTTCCAGGCTCCTGGGGTTTTCCCCTTTGGTATGTTCTTTCTATTTCATTCATCCTTAACCCTTAAATCACAGCATCCCAACACATTTTCGTTACCCCTTTAGGTTTAACTTCATATAGGATTTACTGCTCACACCTATTTCTGTGTCTTTATCTTCCCCTATTTTGACATCTTTGTTCTGAGTGAATTTTCCTTTGTTGGACTCAATTGTGAGTCTTGTTGGAGTAGCTCTTTGTTCTGATGTTTATTTTCATTTGAGACCTTCAGAGTGAGAAGCACTAATTTACAACGAGAGCATTGTTGGGGGAGGACCCTGGGAGCAGGTGTGTGGAAGGCCTCCTGCCATCCTTTCCTGATAAGCCAACACTAATTCCTTTTCTCAGGTAGAACCTATAGGATACTCCCGATCCATGTCCCCAGCTCCTGCTGCCCTTCTAAGGCACCTTGTTGAGCAGGTCACTGCACAGGGATGCTGGCCTAGGGAATGGAAGCCAGTGTTCTCACCAAGCTGTGGGCCCCACCATGGGTCTCCTCCCACAGGAAGGAGCATCTCCTCCTAATTTTCTCCAGGGGGCAGCTATGAGGGCCTGGGCATCCCTGCACCACTGTGTGGCATGGACTTTCACTGCCACCTCCCCAGCCCCTCTTTCTGCTCCTAAACGTCAGCAGAGAAGACCCCAGTCTTGATTTCTGCTGTGATTCATATGTTAACTTATGCAATTAAAATTCTAGCTATAACATTAGTTTTTTACGAGGGTCCCAGTTTTGTGTTATCTACTAATTTATTCAGTCACCTTTTATTTACTTATTTGCTCACTCATTCATTGGTTCATTCATTCATTCATTCAGTTAGCAGACACCTCATGTGTCCAGTGCTGTTAGGAATCCAGGATAGCGAGAACATGTCCTCCAAAAAACCCATAACTCCTTCCCAATTTTGTGGATCAGCATTTTGGAACAATTAACCATTGTTAGGACTAACTTAGTAAATGCATGAATACATGAGTTGCAAAGTATCAGAATTGGTAAAGATGAGTTACTCTGATATGTGTGGAAATAGTGGCGAAAGACAATCTGATTATGCAGTTCAGTTTATTGATACAGTTTAGCAAAGGAGGTTTTTTACCTCCTAAGTGTCTAGAATCTCTTTTTTTCATTATATTTTTTAAGCGTAATCTCATTTCTCCATTACATTATTTTCCTCCCCGTTCACTTCATTGCCAGCCACTTTTGCCTTAGGAGCATCCTCTGCTCTTGCAGGCATCTCCATTAGGTACTTGCTTGTTAACTTCCTCTTTTATTATTGTCATTTGCATTCTCACCAGGAATCATATGCCTAATAAAATAGAGCTCCTTTAGAAAGTGCAGATGGGGCCCTGTGCCTTCCACAAGACCTGGTAACTGTGGACATGGAGCCGGTAAGTGGTGCTGGCCAGTCGGGGACATAACACTACCTCCTGGGTCCCCAGAATCACCCAAGCTTACCCATATCTTCTCCTCTCCACCTTACCCCAGTGCTGGCAGGCCCTGTGCCTTCCACAAGACCTGGTAACTGTGGACATGGAGCCGGTAAGTGGTGCTGGCCTGTCAGGGACATAACACCACCTCCTGGGTCCCCAGAATCACCCAAGCTTACCCATATCTTCTCCTCTCCACCTTACCCCAGTGCTGGCAGCACCTGCTGAAGGTGGCTCTCCTTGGACCCACAGTGACCTTGAGGTCCTTGCAATCTGGGCTTAGCAGAATCATCTCTGGGTGGTAGGTGCTCCATATCAATCAGACCAGTACCAGTGGGCGGCTGATTAAACAGCTAGTTAAATCAGACAGTCATAAAAATAATGCGTATATATCATAAACATTTTATTTTTATTTTAAATATGCTAATGACCACTTGTCCACTAGTTTTGTGATTTGGGGCTGTGCTTTTCCTTTGGTTATGGGTCTGTTTGGTGTGCCTGGTTGTATTTCCTACGTAAACTTCATGGAAATTGCACCATGAATGATTTCCAGATTCAGCTCCTCTAAAGTGGAGTGAGCCATGGGAAGCAATCCGAGTGCAGAACTCCCCTAGACATTTGATTCTCCTCCACTCTCTTAGAACTGCCTTGCCCAGACCTATTTGGGAGCAATTTCTGCTTAGCTATTCTCCTTTATCGAGTCTTTCCAAAGCATTCAACTTGGTTTTCATACAACAAGCACCTCCTCTTGCCTGCATCCATATTTCATTCCGCAATTACTGTAATAACTGAAACTGGCCTCACTCTGTGTGGGAAGGTCTCCCTGCCGCCTCAAGTTGGGCATGGACTCACCGGGGGTTGGCGGCAGAACTGGAAAGCAGCATTGTGGGCAGTATCACCCCAGGGTCTGGAGCACCAGCTCCTCTGGTGGGTTGGTGACAGGAGGCTGATTAAGAAAATTTCTGCTGTAGTAATCCTGCTATTTCTACCAAGTCTGCAGTGGGGTAGAGGCTTTTACTCTGTATGAGTGTACTGCAAAAAGTTCAGGAAAAGATCAGTATTACCTTTCAATCCTATTTTTCCACAAACTTTTTGCAGTACCCTCATATTTCTTAGTCTTGCTGGAAAATCTCGAAGGTGTGTGCTCCCGTCAGGAGCCAGAATGTGGCGGGAAAGCTGGGCGATGGAGCTCTGTTTGCTGGTGAGGCAGGGAGGGCAGCTGCGGGCACAGGAAGGTGAGCAGACCTGTCCTGGGGCTGGAGGAGAGGAGGTGGCTCAGAACCCCAAGGTGTCCTGGGAATCCCAGCCCCTTGTCTCCAGGCCCCTGGTGGCCTGCCTGCCCTCCTCCCCACACCCCCATGGCGGAAGGCGCAGGCGCAGGGCAGAAGAGCTCACATATGTGACACAGATTCATCAGGTGGGCCCTCAGCCGTCGGGCGGTGCCCCTGACCTCCTCGTGTTCTCCCTCAGATCCCAGACTCTGGGCTGTGCAGATGCAACCATGTTTTAGGGGCCCTGTGTTAAGCAGACCTTGGGAAGCTGCCTGAGGCCAGATAGCCCCAGATCTCATCCTCATTCCCCCCACTTCTAGATGCACCTGGAAAAGCGGCACACGTGTAAGTAGGAATCTCCTCTCCCCAGAGCAGACAGCAGGAGAGCAGGGGCTTTTCTAGAGCATGCTCTCCGACACACACTCCTGCTGTGTGGGTGACGGCCTTGGTCACTTAGGGATGCTCTCATCAGGTGTGTGAATGCCTCAGCTGGGTACCAGGCACAGGTGGAACTTTGTCACCACACAGATAGGACCAGACGAGTTACAGATAGCCCAGGGCAAGCAGAACAACCTGGGAACAAGGAGACAATTCAGAGTCCATTTTCTACCCACTACGTGAAGCTGGAAACTAGATGGGATTAGTGAGCAGGGGTCTCACTCCTAAACGAGTTTTCAACACTAGTGACATGATTGGATTGGCTTAAAAATCATAGCTCAGCCAGCAGGATGGAGACTGAATTCCAAAGGCGGAAAATCAAGGCAGGGCCACACACATGTGAAGCTGGAAACTAGATGGGATTAGTGAGCAGGGGTCTCACTCCTAAACGAGTTTTCAACAGCAGTGACATGATTGGATTGGCTTAAAAATCATAGCTCAGCCAGCAGGATGGAGACTGAATTCCAAAGGCGGAAAATCAAGGCAGGGCCACACACGTACCCGCGCGGAGGAGATTCTCCAGGGGCTGGGCAGAGGTACCCGGGGAGGAGGCGTCTGTTTGTCTGCTCAGCAGGTATTTATTGAACCCCTGCTGTGGCCAGAGTGGAATACAGAGGTGGATGAAACACAGAGGCCCCTGGCAAGTCAGGAAGAGAAATTGCTCTTGAAGTTACACAGAGGTGGGTAACCCCAGAAAGCAGCCATCCCCCCTCAGAGCTGGGAGAGCAGAAGGGAGCGAGCAGGGTAACAGCCACCCCCTCTGGCCACCATCCACCTTCCCATCCCCCTGTGGCAGAACCTAGCAGGGAGCCTGCTGGCAAGGGAGCCTGGGACATGCAGTCTGCAGACCTCTAGCGCCAGCATCTCAGAGAGGAGGACAGAGCTGGTGACCTTGGGCTGCAAGACAGACTGCCTCATTAAAGAGACACTGATGGTGGGGAAGAGCTCAAGCAAGACTTGCAGGCTTTTCTCTGGGAGGCTGAGGAGCCAAGGTAAGAGGCTTCATTTGAAACCCGCTGAGTCTGGGATGCTTCCACTAAGGTGGGGCCAACACAGCCCCGGAAAGGTGATCTGGAGCTTAGAGCAGACACAGAGCCTATCCTTTAGCCTTTAACAAGCCCCTAGTGTGTGGCAGCTTCTACTCACTCCAGCCTGCTGAAAGGATCATCTGGAGCTCCTGGCCTCTCTCAAAAATGCTTATTCTCATACCTTGTGGAATTGTACCTTTAATAGGTTTTGCTTTGCATTTCCTAGTTTGAGTATGTTATTGATTTTTCTAATTTCTGATAGAGGCTAATTCAGAGTATTCCCTTATCAAACCTCAGGGACATTCACCCTCCTCCTAGCCGCTCGGCTTTGTGCAGTAAGCCCCAGGACTAACAGCCCTGCAAGGCAGACGCCGGCAGGCACACATTCAACCTGCTCGTAGCCTTTGATTCACCTCTATTTCAGACAATTAAACAAACATAGCTGTGGGTCAGACCAAGCCAGAAAGGCGAGGGGTGTGCTCTGTGTGTTAGGAAGACACAGGAGCCATTTTTGGTTGTATTACATGTTTGGACACATTCTTTCTCCATCAGCCTAGAGCATGCCAATTTCTCAGCATATTCAGAATTGTGACCTCACCTGTACTAGTGCAAAACTGTTCTAATGTTCTGGCTCCATCCACTTCAGCCCACCTACCACCCCTGCTCCCAGCCCCAACACCCTCACTGGCTCCCCAGCATCCCCAGAAGTAAGATTTGTCTTCTAGAGACTTATCAATTTGCTTGTATTAAACACATCTTTCACTCGCTCACCTGTTCTTGAGCCTGCGAGCCCACCTGTTGAAACCCTGCCAATCTTTCAAGGCCCATCTGACGTCATCCTCATGGTTCCCACGCAGTGCTTGGAGCCTTTCCTGTTTCTCCTGGAGCCATCCTTGTTTGGCTGTGCACAGGTGATGGTGGGTCCTGGTCTTACCCTCACCTGGTTCCTCCTACTTCACTGGCCATGCAGGCAGAGGCCCCAGGGCACAGGGCCCTCGTAGCGCAGGGTCCTTCCCACCTGTAGACACTCACAGAGGTGTCGACTTGTCCGGTCTGCCACTGGCTGACCTGAACAGCCCTTGCCTTGCTATCAGTCTCTCCCTTGGTGTCCCTTCTGGTGGGTGGGCAGATTGCCCAGATTCCTCTTTCCCCAGTCCCTGTTGAGAGGAGACTGAGGAAGAGGGCCATGAAGAGAGGTGAGCACAGCCGCTGGCCCCAACCAGCCCGGTTAAAGAACACTCAGACGCGGCGGGGTTCTGTCGAGCAGTTCCGNGGCCCTGTGCCTTCCACAAGACCTGGTAACTGTGGACATGGAGCCGGTAAGTGGTGCTGGCCAGTCGGGGACATAACACTACCTCCTGGGTCCCCAGAATCACCCAAGCTTACCCATATCTTCTCCTCTCCACCTTACCCCAGTGCTGGCAGCACCTGCTGAAGGTGGCTCTCCTTGGACCCACAGTGACCTTGAGGTCCTTGCAATCTGGGCTTAGCAGAATCATCTCTGGGTGGTAGGTGCTCCATATCAATCAGACCAGTACCAGTGGGCGGCTGATTAAACAGCTAGTTAAATCAGACAGTCATAAAAATAATGCGTATATATCATAAACATTTTATTTTTATTTTAAATATGCTAATGACCACTTGTCCACTAGTTTTGTGATTTGGGGCTGTGCTTTTCCTTTGGTTATGGGTCTGTTTGGTGTGCCTGGTTGTATTTCCTACGTAAACTTCATGGAAATTGCACCATGAATGATTTCCAGATTCAGCTCCTCTAAAGTGGAGTGAGCCATGGGAAGCAATCCGAGTGCAGAACTCCCCTAGACATTTGATTCTCCTCCACTCTCTTAGAACTGCCTTGCCCAGACCTATTTGGGAGCAATTTCTGCTTAGCTATTCTCCTTTATCGAGTCTTTCCAAAGCATTCAACTTGGTTTTCATACAACAAGCACCTCCTCTTGCCTGCATCCATATTTCATTCCGCAATTACTGTAATAACTGAAACTGGCCTCACTCTGTGTGGGAAGGTCTCCCTGCCGCCTCAAGTTGGGCATGGACTCACCGGGGGTTGGCGGCAGAACTGGAAAGCAGCATTGTGGGCAGTATCACCCCAGGGTCTGGAGCACCAGCTCCTCTGGTGGGTTGGTGACAGGAGGCTGATTAAGAAAATTTCTGCTGTAGTAATCCTGCTATTTCTACCAAGTCTGCAGTGGGGTAGAGGCTTTTACTCTGTATGAGTGTACTGCAAAAAGTTCAGGAAAAGATCAGTATTACCTTTCAATCCTATTTTTCCACAAACTTTTTGCAGTACCCTCATATTTCTTAGTCTTGCTGGAAAATCTCGAAGGTGTGTGCTCCCGTCAGGAGCCAGAATGTGGCGGGAAAGCTGGGCGATGGAGCTCTGTTTGCTGGTGAGGCAGGGAGGGCAGCTGCGGGCACAGGAAGGTGAGCAGACCTGTCCTGGGGCTGGAGGAGAGGAGGTGGCTCAGAACCCCAAGGTGTCCTGGGAATCCCAGCCCCTTGTCTCCAGGCCCCTGGTGGCCTGCCTGCCCTCCTCCCCACACCCCCATGGCGGAAGGCGCAGGCGCAGGGCAGAAGAGCTCACATATGTGACACAGATTCATCAGGTGGGCCCTCAGCCGTCGGGCGGTGCCCCTGACCTCCTCGTGTTCTCCCTCAGATCCCAGACTCTGGGCTGTGCAGATGCAACCATGTTTTAGGGGCCCTGTGTTAAGCAGACCTTGGGAAGCTGCCTGAGCCCAGATAGCCCCAGATCTCATCCTCATTCCCCCCACTTCTAGATGCACCTGGAAAAGCGGCACACGTGTAAGTAGGAATCTCCTCTCCCCAGAGCAGACAGCAGGAGAGCAGGGGCTTTTCTAGAGCATGCTCTCCGACACACACTCCTGCTGTGTGGGTGACGGCCTTGGTCACTTAGGGATGCTCTCATCAGGTGTGTGAATGCCTCAGCTGGGTACCAGGCACAGGTGGAACTTTGTCACCACACAGATAGGACCAGACGAGTTACAGATAGCCCAGGGCAAGCAGAACAACCTGGGAACAAGGAGACAATTCAGAGTCCATTTTCTACCCACTACGTGAAGCTGGAAACTAGATGGGATTAGTGAGCAGGGGTCTCACTCCTAAACGAGTTTTCAACACTAGTGACATGATTGGATTGGCTTAAAAATCATAGCTCAGCCAGCAGGATGGAGACTGAATTCCAAAGGCGGAAAATCAAGGCAGGGCCACACACATGCCCGCGCGGAGGAGATTCTCCAGGGGCTGGGCAGAGGTACCCGGGGAGGAGGCGTCTGTTTGTCTGCTCAGCAGGTATTTATTGAACCCCTGCTGTGGCCAGAGTGGAATACAGAGGTGGATGAAACACAGAGGCCCCTGGCCAGTCAGGAAGAGAAATTGCTCTTGAAGTTACACAGAGGTGGGTAACCCCAGAAAGCAGCCATCCCCCCTCAGAGCTGGGAGAGCAGAAGGGAGCGAGCAGGGTAACAGCCACCCCCTCTGGCCACCATCCACCTTCCCATCCCCCTGTGGCAGAACCTAGCAGGGAGCCTGCTGGCAAGGGAGCCTGGGACATGCAGTCTGCAGACCTCTAGCGCCAGCATCTCAGAGAGGAGGACAGAGCTGGTGACCTTGGGCTGCAAGACAGACTGCCTCATTAAAGAGACACTGATGGTGGGGAAGAGCTCAAGCAAGACTTGCAGGCTTTTCTCTGGGAGGCTGAGGAGCCAAGGTAAGAGGCTTCATTTGAAACCCGCTGAGTCTGGGATGCTTCCACTAAGGTGGGGCCAACACAGCCCCGGAAAGGTGATCTGGAGCTTAGAGCAGACACAGAGCCTATCCTTTAGCCTTTAACAAGCCCCTAGTGTGTGGCAGCTTCTACTCACTCCAGCCTGCTGAAAGGATCATCTGGAGCTCCTGGCCTCTCTCAAAAATGCTTATTCTCATACCTTGTGGAATTGTACCTTTAATAGGTTTTGCTTTGCATTTCCTAGTTTGAGTATGTTATTGATTTTTCTAATTTCTGATAGAGGCTAATTCAGAGTATTCCCTTATCAAACCTCAGGGACATTCACCCTCCTCCTAGCCGCTCGGCTTTGTGCAGTAAGCCCCAGGACTAACAGCCCTGCAAGGCAGACGCCGGCAGGCACACATTCAACCTGCTCGTAGCCTTTGATTCACCTCTATTTCAGACAATTAAACAAACATAGCTGTGGGTCAGACCAAGCCAGAAAGGCGAGGGGTGTGCTCTGTGTGTTAGGAAGACACAGGAGCCATTTTTGGTTGTATTACATGTTTGGACACATTCTTTCTCCATCAGCCTAGAGCATGCCAATTTCTCAGCATATTCAGAATTGTGACCTCACCTGTACTAGTGCAAAACTGTTCTAATGTTCTGGCTCCATCCACTTCAGCCCACCTACCACCCCTGCTCCCAGCCCCAACACCCTCACTGGCTCCCCAGCATCCCCAGAAGTAAGATTTGTCTTCTAGAGACTTATCAATTTGCTTGTATTAAACACATCTTTCACTCGCTCACCTGTTCTTGAGCCTGCGAGCCCACCTGTTGAAACCCTGCCAATCTTTCAAGGCCCATCTGACGTCATCCTCATGGTTCCCACGCAGTGCTTGGAGCCTTTCCTGTTTCTCCTGGAGCCATCCTTGTTTGGCTGTGCACAGGTGATGGTGGGTCCTGGTCTTACCCTCACCTGGTTCCTCCTACTTCACTGGCCATGCAGGCAGAGGCCCCAGGGCACAGGGCCCTCGTAGCACAGGGTCCTTCCCACCTGTAGACACTCACAGAGGTGTCGACTTGTCGGGTCTGCCACTGGCTGACCTGAACAGCCCTTGCCTTGCTATCAGTCTCTCCCTTGGTGTCCCTTCTGGTGGGCGGGCGGATTGCCCAGATTCCTCTTTCCCCAGTCCCTGTTGAGAGGAGACTGAGGAAGAGGGCCATGAAGAGAGGTGAGCACAGCCGCCGGCCCCAACCAGCCCGGTTAAAGAACACTCAGACGCGGCGGGGTTCTGTCGAGCAGTTCCGTTTATTATCACACAAGCACTTGCTTTTAAAGGCAAATGGGGAAGGGAGGTTTTTACGTCCTCCAATCAGCTTAAAGGTTAGGAGAGCATGCATCCTGTCTCAGTGCCTAGCTATTGCAATCACACAGTGTTCACGAGCACGGAAGCGCGTATTTGGCCAATAAGGGCTAAGGCAAGGTTCCCGCAGACACTCCCACCCTACTTCCTCCTGGCGCCGTCTTAGGCTGCCACGTTAATACACCCTTGTGGGCCCATAATGGCACCGCTTGTAATGTCACTTAAGGTGGCGTTAGTTTTTAAGGCCTGACATCGACTGAACGGGGGCAATGTCTCAGCATCACCACCCACAGGTTGCCTCTGGGCAGCAGTGACCAGAGGGTGGAAAGAAAAGCAGGTACTGGTTAGTACTTCAGAAACAGAAAACCAGCAGAGATGGCTTCCATTTGGTTAAAGTGATTTCCACCTCAGTTTGCTGGAGCAGCATTTCAGTGTGGAAGGCTGCCCCACAGAATGTTCCAGAGCTCATGAAGGAATGTCTTTTTCCCTCAGAGCAGCATTTTACAAAGTATGTGAATTCCCTCGAACTGCAAAATATTATTAGATACTGTGTGTCTAATGAAATATTTGAGAAATGTTGGGTTAAAGGTTGAAGAGTTAAATGGATTTATCAACACACGTCTCCTCAGGACCTTTAACACGCTAATGCTCTTTGCAGGGCTCCAGGAAGGAAGGACAATCTGTGGCGTTTCCCAAACATACTTCACTAAAGGAATTTGAAGGGCAGTGTGGGAATATCTTGAGGGTCTCATGAACACACTTCAGGAAGTGCTGTCTTAAACCAGGGTCATCAGGCACGCTTTTGACCACAGTCTTTGAGTAGTGTGATTGGAGGAGCCATGCTTACAGTAGGGATAGTATTAAAGACTTCCCAGACTGTATTTTTTCTCCAAAAAAAGAGGCATTCCGAATAACAGCATGGGAAACAAAGCGTAATGAGGCCTCCAGGGAAAGGCGTTCCTCACGGAGCCATCATTTTAAAGTGTGTATTTAGCAGTCTTGGCTTGACAGTTTAAATTACAGACATTCCACGCTGATCATTAAAGCTTGTGTATAATTAGCTTAATCAGACACAAGCCACGCAAGATGTCCCAAGTAACTCCGATTCTTTCTGTTTTCCAGTTCCTTCCTCAAAGGTCGCATTCTGCCAACCCTGCCTGCATGACCCCGCACGGCACCGTCCTCCACCAGACCCTGGACTTCGATGAGTTCATCCCCCCCCTTCCTCCTCCCCCCTACTACCCCCCGGAGTACACCTGTACGCCCTCAGCCGAGGCCCAGAGGTTGGTCTTTCCGTTGGTCCCCCGCAATCGATGCTGAAGCCACCGAGCTAAGGAGCAGTTTTGGGGGTGCGGAAGTTGACGTGGTCCTGCTCGCTTTCCAGGGAGGAGTCGAGCAGAACCGAGAGCAAGCTGTGAAAGCACATTGGATAAGAGAACAGAGAAGGAGTGGGGGGAGAGAAGTGCTTAGAAATAGAATGTGCCTACCAGTGTCTTTGCAGTGTAACCAGAGTGAAAACATAGGCAGACAGGAGTAGCTTTGTTGTGTCCTTGTGATATACAAGGCTGCTGTCAATTTATAGTCATTAATAGAACATGTACAATTTAAAGATTCAATCAGCTGTCTGATGACCGATTTTAATGGGCAGGGCCATACCGTTTATGGAAAATGTTGATGTCTTTGCAGAAGAAAGCAAAAGTAAAAACCGGCTAGTGGATGAGGCTCTTGTTTCACAAGCATGGCACGCATTGGACAAGGGGATGCTGACAGTCATGTTCTGGTTGCTTTGAGAGAAATGTCCACGGTCCAGCTGCTGCTCAGGGAATGACAGTGTGATGGTTCTGCCTTTGCAGGGGCCTGCACCTAGACTTCGCTCCATCTCCATTCAGCACTTTGTATGATGTTGCCATCAACAGCCCCGGCCTGCCGTACCCCACTGAGCTCCCCCCACCCTATGAGGCGGTGATGGGCCAGACCCCTGCCAGCCAGGTGAGCCCCAGGCCCAGGCAAGGCCAGTTCTGTGGAAGTGCTCAGGGAACCTTCCCAGCCTGCCCCCAGGAAGCACCACACCAGGACCTGAGCTGGCTGTGTGGTTGGCACCGCAACCACCTTGTCCTGAGGCCTGCTGTGTGCATTTGTGTCTCTTTAAGCCTGTAAGCAAATGGGGCATCAGGCTCAGAATGGATCCTGCAGAAATTCAAGCCCAGGCCTGGGGGACCCAAGTACTTGTGCTTTTCCCCTGGGCTTACCTGACTCGGTCACTGTGGCTGTGCATCATGACTTAGGTGTGTCTGAGCACAAGTACCTGGGGGACCCCGGCCTGTCTTAACGACATGCTCTCATCAGCTCCTGGGGAAGTAAGAAAGAAGTTCTGGATCCCTGGTTCTGTCTGAGGCTCGAGAAGTGCCTGAGCTGCCAGGTCTTTAGGTTCTTCTCTGTGCTGGGCATGACTGTGGGGGGCTCAGGGGAGCAGAGGCAATATGCTGAAAACTGGGGAGGGGATAGTCCTGGACCCTGATCACCAAGCACCCTGATCACTGGCCAGGCAGCGGTACAGGATATTGGGTCAGGCCTGGCCGGCCACTGTCCCTGCTTACTGCTGTGTGATTGCCCTGGTACAAGGCTCAGACCTTCTGAAACCACCCTGGAGCTCTCCTCCCAGCCCCTTTGAGACCCCGAGGGCCCACGTGTGCACAGGCCAGGCAGCAGTGCCAGTCCTTATCCCAGCCGCTGACCAAGGAGGTGCCCACCTTGTGAACCTCTGTGGTCAAGAAATGGTTTCCATGCCACTGTACGAGCTCGGCCGCACAGGCCTCAGAGACAGTCACATACATGAACAGGTCACCTGCAGGCCATGTGCTCATGGGGCAAGAAGAGACTCACCTTCCCTATGGCCTCCGGTATTAGCCTCAGCACAGTGTGGGGGAAATATTTGCACTGGCAGTCTCCTTTGGGTGGCTTGTGGCAGGCCAGCTCAGCATCCTCACACAAGCAGCTGGCACCTGAGCAGCACCTTTGCCATCTGCCCCTGCCCTGAGATGCCCCGAGTGGTCCTTCAGCCTGCAGACGACAGCCGAGGACTGGGGGATTTTCTTCTGCCCCTGGTAGAAACAGATGCGTGGGCACTGCTGGCAAGGGAGGGGTTCTTCAGTGAGGAGGCAAAGCGTGACCCTGAAATCTCATTCCTAAACTCATAGTAATGGAGACTTTTTTTCCTTTTAAAGCTGAGCAGGAGCCTCTGCCTTCCTGACAT
Organism: Galeopterus variegatus; assembly: GCF_000696425.1. Taxonomy (NCBI): domain Eukaryota; kingdom Metazoa; phylum Chordata; class Mammalia; order Dermoptera; family Cynocephalidae; genus Galeopterus; species Galeopterus variegatus. Next base: position 139,550 of record NW_007731838.1, read on the forward strand.
GGTTTATGTTTCTCTTTATGATGAAAAGTGCTCAAGTCCATATTATCAGTGAAGATGGCAGGCTGAGATAACAGTCTTCAGTTCTCCAGGGGGAGCCCAATGCACTGCAGAGCACTTGTCAGGGACACCCAGCCCATACTTGGGGGTCTAGGGAGGATCTAAGAGCTCAGCCTGGGTGGGCCTCAGGTAGGCAAGGTGAGGGGAAGGGGCCCAGGAATGCTCCGGGAGAGGGGACAGCCTGTGCAAAGGCTCAGAGGGGAAGGGAGAACACAGCATATCCACCAAACAGAAGGCTGCTCAGGGTGAGTCTCAGATGAGTGGGACCTAGGTGGAGGTGACATGTCTAGGTGTGGCTGGTTGGATTCTGAGTGTGTCCACCAGACTGTAGGATCTGTAGTTCAGGACCCTACAGAGATTGTGTTAGTCGCAGAGATGGTCACTGGAGCCTGGGAAACCAGGGAGGAGGTGGTGGTGCCCAAGGAGGGGTGGAGCGATCCCATTTCAGGTGGTAGAGAAAGTGGCACTCACCCCATGACAGGCTGTGGGACGTGCAACCCATCCTGTCCTCTTACCAGGTTCTTGACTCCACCACAGAAAAGAATTCAAGAGCAGAGTCACAATAGAAAGTGAGAACAGGTTTAACATAACAAATAAGAGATACTTATTTCACAGAGAAAGTGCGGCCTAGTTCCAGAGACAGAGCAGGGCCCGCATCAAGTTTAACACAGAAGTAATACATACTTAAATTTAGTACAGAGTGCAGGCTGCCCCAGGAAAGTGAGCAACAACCCTTCCTCCTACTCGGATTCTACTTTTATAGTTTGGCTATCTAATACATATTCATGCTATCTAATGAATATTCGACTAAGGGGGTGGTTCCCAGTTATGTAACATAGGCTTGCACATGCTCAGTTGGTCTCCCTTTAGGGCATGTTCATTGGTCAGATTATATCACATGCACTGAACATATTCAAGAATATTCTATGCTTTCTCTTTAGCACCTCTAGTGGAAGATCATTCAAAGGATAAACTACCACTGAGCATGCTCAGTCACTGGGGTTGTATAAGCCTTTATGAATTCCTTGTACTGAGCATGCTCAGCTACTGAATTTGCATAAGTCCTCTCCCTGAGGTCTCAATTTCCCCATGTTGGTGCTGAAAATAGGTGCAATAAGTAACAGTAACTCTCCTTTAGGGGAGGGCCTAGAGGAGGGGCCTGAGACGTCAGGGAGTGGCTTGAAATCCAGAGGTGTGTCCTGAAACATGGACCCAGGGAAACTGAGCACCTCCTATCTCAGGAGCAGCAGGGCAGCATCTGGTGATTAAGGGGCCACTGTATCCCTCAGGCTGATCTCTTTGACCCCATGGTCTAGAGCACTTTTCAACTCCACAGACATGTCTGGGATCTGGAAACTCACTAGTGTCCACAGAGGGAAGGCTGCCTACCAGATGCCACCTCCCTGGGTGGCCTGTCCCCCTGACTAGAGGTGAGGGGCTGCCCCTCACAGCAGGCCCTTCTCCCTGGGTGAGAGGAAGATAATTGCTTCTGTGTTAGGACATAGGCATATTAGTTGCCTATCAGCACTCGTTAGGGTGGAGAGAGGAAGATGCTGCTGGGGCTGAGCCTGCCACATGTGGGAAGGTGTTTTCATTGCAGGAAGGAGAAGCACCCTGTGATGAAAATGCTCATTTTGGCCCGTTCACCCAAATGGATGGGTTTCCTTCTGACTTAGGTTGCAATGTTGTTCCTCTTCAGCAAGATCACAAGGAGGGCATTTCTTTCTATGGCAGGAAAGTTATTGAGAATTTGCCAGTTTGATGTTCTTACTTGGGTCCGTGTGATACTCCATTGATGTAGAACCATGAACTGGACAGAACCTCCTCCCTCAAGGAACTGACAGTCTGATGTGGTGACAGGACAGGACAAGTCTGGGGCTTCAGAGGAAGGCTTGGGCCTGGCACTCCGGGGAGGGTTGGGGTGCATGTGACCCAAGAGGAAGCCATCAAGGTGGAGGACACAGTGCGGGCAAAGGAAGGCACAGAGGAGGGACAGCCAGGAGCTTCAGGCACGAAGAGGGGGTCTCTGAAATAGTTTGGGTACAGGTTTTATGACTTTGGATGTCAAACTATAGGGCTGCCATCCAAGAGTTTGGCTTTGGGGTTGACACAATCCATTGCGCTTTAGGAATTTTAATTTGGTGGCAATATGGTGGGCAGAAGGGGACCCTGACTATGAGGCTAGAAGTCGTTAGAAGAGGTGGGCATGACAGAGTATGGCTAGCCCCAAGCCTGAAAGTTATTTGTATGTTCAAAGGAAATGACCTTTACACTTAAAATCTGTAAGTGAAATATCTTTGAAGATTGCCTAAAACTCAATTCACATTTTCCGCAATTGCTGATAATTGCCCCCAAAGAACAGCTCTTCCTAAATCCAGCAGTAGGTGGTCAACCTCACCCAGGAGTGGGAAACTTATTACAGAAACGGGGCAGAATTTCCATGTCTTAGCCACAGAGCTTCCTAAAATAAAGGACGATGAGGGGAGATTGGCTTATGTGCTTAAATGCCAGTAGAGTTTTTAATGATGATGGCTGGTCAAAACAGCGTGTGGAGGGCCGGCCTGGTGGCGCACTGGAGAGTGTGCCACTTGGGAGTGGGGCAGCGCTCCTGCCGAGGGTTCGGATCCCATGTGGAGACTGGTTCCCGCTCACTGGCTGAGCGCGGTGCGGGCGCAACACCAAGGGTTGCAATCCCGTTGCCGGTCCCCCGTACGGACGCAACACTGAGGGTTGCGATCCCGTTACTGGTCAGTAAAAAAAGACAAAAAAGAGAAAAAAAAAAAAAACAGCGTGTGGAGAGTCGGTAAGGCCTGGGTAGAGCACACCTGCAGCCGTATGGACGCAACACTGAGGGTTGCGATCCCGTTACTGGTCAGTAAAAAAAGACAAAAAAGAAAAAAAAAAAAAACAGCGTGTGGAGAGTCGGTAAGGCCTGGGTAGAGCACACCTGCAGCCCCTCCTTGCCGCAGCCCTGCCCCTGCCCCTGTGAGGCGCTTTGCTCATGAGCCTTTGTTGCTGAACTCATGTTTCAACTTAAATTCTATGCCCAGGATACATTTCACCTCACCCTTTCCTGCTGCCTTTATAGTTAGTTCATCAGAAATGCTGTGTGAACGGAGCAGCTGTTTTCTGCACAGCTTTAGTATGGCGAGGTGGCTTCTGACATCAGGGAAGGCCACATTCAGATTAAACCTTGGCACCCCTCTGGTGAGAGGTGATAGATGCGCTCCCAGGAGCTGTCTCCTCGCGAAACTAGATTTGACCTGGAGCCAGAGGCAAGTGAGGGATGCTTCTGCCAAATATGAAACAAATCCAGTTTCCTCCTGACCTCATCCCACTGTGTGTTTTATTTCTCTTGTTATTTTTTATATTTCTTTATTACCAGAAGATTCTTTTTTTTAGGCAGCAGTTTTCTAGGTACCCCACTACCCAAAGTCAAATAGAAAGTTCAATATGGGAAGAGAGTATGGAATGAAACAAACCTTTAGGGCACCTGCTCTTTTTTGTGTGATTTAGTGGAAGATTTTTGATAGGTCTCCAGAATTGATTATTGGCACATAATGTTTGTAGTGAGAATGGTGTGTGCCCATGGTGGCACGAACTGTCCCCCCCGACCCCTCCCCACAGGAGAGAGTCAAGGGAGAGAAGTAGCACGGAAATGGTTATTCTAAGGCATAGGAGTGGGGTCAGAAGAGACACTTAGGCAGTGCCCGGTCCTCCCTGTCTCTCAGAACCCCTCATGGACCCTGCAGCAGGAGCAGCTCACACCCTGGTGCTGGCACGAAGGCTGGGCCTGAGAACCTGCCCAGCACCAGCCCGCGTTAGAGAGGAGAGCCAAGGAATAGCAGCCATCTGATTGAAGTGGGGACACAAGGGAGGCAGAAATGTAATTACCTGGGCTGAAATCGGACCAAGCCGCAGGGGCCCGCCTCGTCTTCCCCAGCCTCCTCTGGAGCTCATTATTTACAAAGCATGTCCCCGAAGCAATTCTGAAATAACACAAGGATCCAGAAATTGGTTTTTGAGATCACATGGGGTGCAAGGCAGTGCCCGTGCCACGTGTGGATAGTGTCATCACATTCACTCACAGGGCCCATGGGGGACCATGGGGCCCTAAAGCAGAGATGGCACAACTGTGCCCACCAAGGTGAAAACCATGCTGCACAGAGGATGGACCGGGTGAGGACTCTCGAACTCAGTGCAAGCTCCACAGCTACCCAGTCCACTAGGACAGGATGGCATCTAAGCGTGTGCCTGCAGCTGCGTGGCCCACATCCCGATGGAATACTGTATAGACCCAGACCCTGAGCCCGAGCTCAAGCGGGGAGGGTGGCCTTAGGAGCAGCCCCTCAGTCCACTCTGCAGGAGATGAAAGGGAAGAGAGAGCCCGTGGAAGCTCCAGGGAGTTCGGGAGCTTGCTCAGGCCATGCCCATTTCTTAAAAGCCCAGCCTGTGTCCAAACTGTGTGGGCACAGGCAGCACAGGTCTCACAGCCCTTTGCCCCTGTGGCCTTATTCTTCCTGGAGTGGAAGCCAGGAGGAGAGAGAGGGCTTGAGAGTGGGAGGCTGGACGTGAGGGCAGGGGCTGGCCTATGCGGTGACTCTGGAGGGTCCTCTGTGGCTTTTGCCAGTCCTAAACAGCGCCCACGAGTGGGAAGTTAGTAGGCTCAGGGCAGCACCAAGGCCCTGGCAGGCACTTGGATCACAAAAGGTTTGAGAAACGGGCTTCGGCCTTAGCCAGGGCAGTTCCAGTGCTTCCTCCTGCCCCCCATAACTGTAGGGGAGAGTGGAGGAAACGTGCATACGTGTCTCTCGGCACTTCTCAGTAGGAGGCGAGCTTTGAAGCCCTCCTGTACTCCTGGTGGCTGTGGCGCCGTGTCCTGAGTCCTGCTGATGACCTGCCTTGATGCTTGATTTCTGTGGTTGTAGGTGACAAGTCGAGATCACCAGGTGGCCGAGTCCAGCTTCGAGGACCCAAACGCCACTGCTGGCTCCAGCACGCCAGGTAACCTCGCCCTGCAGTATTTGAGGTGAAAAGTTTCTCTCTCTCAGGGCTGTCCCTTTGAGTCCAGCTTCGAGGACCCAAACGCCACTGCTGGCTCCAGCACACCAGGTAACCTCGCCCTGCAGTATTTGAGGTGAAAAGTTTCTCTCTCTCAGGGCTGTCCCTTCTCCTCCTCGTCTTTCCCACTTCTCTTCCATTCCCCTCCCTCCATTTTTTATTCTTTAAGGGGGTGGGATTCGCTACGGCCTTTCTTAAGTAGCACAGATTGTCCACATCTCTTCCCTCACCTGTATCCAGGACGTCAGTCTACCTGTGATCCCACATGCCCTCCCTGGGGGCTTTGTCCCTCTGTCCCCAGGGCCCTTTCTCTCTCACTTGAGGGTTTGGGTTTGAAGAAGAGCACTGCTCAGTCTGGGATCCCTTTTGGAGCCGCAGTTGCACCTACCAGGCCAGTGTTCCCACAGCTCCTCTCTCGGGTGGAGGTGGGCTGGGCAGGAGGCTTGCGAGGGGGAGGCGGGGTGGAGGAAGTCGCGTCCATGAGGGCACTGAAGGACGCATGTGAAATGTCAGATCCCCA
>NW_007731838.1:146969-147653 GCF_000696425.1 Galeopterus variegatus
AGCGGTGTCTTTCCTGCGCTCAGCCTGCAGTTGCGCAAACACAGCCTGTCTCTCCATTCATGAGGGTCTTCTTCAGTGTCTTTCACCCATTTTATAACTTTCAGCACAAAGATCCTGTGCACATTTTGCTAAGTGTATATTGAAGTATTTCATTTCTTCAGAGCAGTTGTGAATGGTATTTTGCGTTTTTAATTTCTGTTTCCGCATATTCATTGTTAGCATGTGTGACTGACTGCATGGTACAGGTGTGGTTCGTTCTCGGGTGTGGATCTCATATCCTGCCATTTTGCTGAACTCGCTTATTAGTTCTAGAATTTTTTTGTAGATTCTGGTCTGTTCTTCATCTGTTAGAATAACAAATAGTAATTAGGACATGTGTGCTGGCAAGGCCATATCCAAATGCTTTAACAAAAGTGTCTGTGCTGTTAGATGTGAAGGCCTTACTTCTGGAACTGCCCCAGGGAAGTAATGCAGTGAAAGAAAACCCCACTCATGAAGAGAGCTGTGTTCCTCATATCAGGGGAAACTTGGGAACAATGGAGTGCATTAATAAGAGTCAAGGAAAACAGGTTGCATATGCTAAATACATTATTATGCATTAATTAAGAAAAATGCTTGTCATTATTTAGGTGAAAAATCAGAAGTCCAGTAGGATTATGACTACCATAAAAACAGGCACACATC
>NW_007731839.1:0-1063 GCF_000696425.1 Galeopterus variegatus
CCGAGGGTTTGGATCCCACATACAGACCGGTTCCCGCTCACTGGCTGAGCGAGGCGCGGGAGCAACACCTAGGGTTGCGATCCCGTTGCTGGTCCCGGTCCGGTACGGGGGCGACACTGAGGGTTGCGATCTGTTGCCAGACACGGAAAAAGACAAAAAAAATAAATAAAATAAAATAAATAAAAATGCTTAAAATGGAAATTCATACGTTACATATGTTTTACCGCAATAAAAAATAAATACCACCAAATTCCAATGTCAATTTCATTACCAACACAACTGTGGACCTTAGGAAATAATTTGCTTTGTTTATACTCACAGGAAATGTCAAAATAAATAAATTTGTATAAGTATAATGCTCTTAGGAAAACTAAGTGTCAGCTGTTACTAGTGCTGGGAAATAATGCGCAGTACTGTTTTCCAACATTCAGAACAAACACTCCCAGTCAGTGGCCATTACGCTTCTCACCAATTGTTTCAGACTCACCAGCAGAAAGTCCATTTTATCCAGCAGGCATAATTAATAACTTTAAGATTCTACCGTAAATATACAAGTGTGTACTCTTGCTTAATAGCCAAACATGTGCATGTTCTTCGGACAGAGTGGGGGAAGAAAATGAAACATGAACTATGAAGCAACCACAGGCAACATTTCCCGCACAAATAAAAAAATCAGAGCTATTCTTAAGATATTTCCACCCTAATATAGTTTTAAAATCCTTTAGAAAGTAAAGATCCCAAAGTATAAATATGAAGACGAAAAAGTCTGAATAATTTTCAGAGTTAGCACATTACGTCTGGGGTCTGTTACTGTTACATATGGTTCTATTCAAAGATTTTTACGAGCAATACCAAACTGGGAAGATGCACTGAATTCAGCTACCTAGCAAAAGCTTCCATTTCTAGAGTTGCAAAAAAAGTAGAGGAGGAAACAAGGCCAAGTTTTTTGGCAGCTTCGGCCCAGGTACAGCACCAAAGCGACATCAAGTTGAAGACTTCTCTGAATCTGTAACACAAGATTCCAATTCCCAAGCAAGCGGTTTCCCTTTGTACCACCCCTAAG
>NW_007731839.1:2264-22352 GCF_000696425.1 Galeopterus variegatus
CTAAAAATACATGAGACTAAACATATGAAGAGCTCTAAATATTCAGAATACTAAATACACATGAGAACTTAATATTCATGAGCTCTTAATTTGCCCACCCACTGGTAACACCCATTCTGGCACCAACTGTCCTCTGCCCAATAAACAGTAACAACACCCATGGCCATCCGTCAGTTTAATTAGCTGTGGCCAGGTACACTCACCCCTGTGGGCCCCTGACCAGTTGTGTGCCATTGGCCCAGGGCACCTGCCACCTGTGGGCTACCTCCCCCACTAGAACTCCACTGTGGTCCTCCTAGGCACCCGTCAGTGGGGAGGGCTGCTGCGCAGAGGGGAGCAGGACACGTGCACCCGGGACTCAGGTTGCACGGCCCTTCCACCCACGGCCTTCCGCCCTCTCCTAAGAGTGCTACTGACGCCTTCTTCCCCTTGCTTCTCACTGTGTGTTCCACATTGATTTGGTCAACTGTGTGATTTGAGCCCATTTTAATTTGGTGTGAGAATCCTTCTCTTCTGAGACTTCTGGGGGTACTTTCAGGTAGTGCATGTGGAGGTTCCCAGAGCATCAATGGCATCTATGTGAAAAGAAAGAGAAGAACCCCCACATGCCTGAGGCATTGATTGCCAACTTCTATGGGTTAAATTGTGTCCCCCCAAATTCATGTGTTAATGTCCTAACTCCTAGAACCTCAGAATGTGGCCTTATTTGGAAACAGGGTTATTGAGGATGTGGGTAGTTACGTTCAGATGAGGTCATGCTGGAGTAAGGTGGGCCCTAATTCAGTGTGACTGGTGTCCTTATAGAGAGGACACAGAGGAACTCACACAGAGAGAATGCCATGTGAAGACAAAGGCAGAGATGGTGGTGATGCTTCTATGAGCCACAGAATGACACAGATTGCCAATTAAGCTGAGGACAGGAAAGGGACAGGTCCTTCCCTCTCAGCCTTCAGAAGGAACCAGCGCTGTTGACTCCTTGATTTTGGACATCTGGCCCAGAACTGTGAGACGATACCCTTCTGTTATTTAAGACACTCAGTTTGTGGACTTTGTTACAGCTGCCCTAGGAAAGTCGTACACCAACTGTCAGGGGCATCCTTTCTTTGGGGAACCATTCACCCTCTCTCCACTCTCACCTATGAGGTGGGATAAAAGTATCCTTCCATGTTGTGACGGTGACAGTGATTACCTGCCCTGAGCTAGGAAGATCAGAGTGTTCCCCGCCCCCACACAGAATCCACCCTTGGAGTTTTTCTTACAGGTGAGGAAGGTGGGCACGTGTGTGTGTACGTGTGCGGTTCAGTGAGTGCATGCCCATATGGTGCATCTCAGTTACTTCCTCTTACGTTAGCAAATTATATAGCAATCTGTTTAAATACTAGAGCATCAGCCCCAAAGACTATCAATTTATATATGTGCCAACAGTTTCCACGGGATCAATTTTTCTATACGTTTTTCAATGCTGAATGTTTTTAATATTGGCCAATCATTTTTCCATGTTGTTCTAATTTGCATTTCTGTGGCTACTGTGAGATTTATACATTATTGGCCATTTGTATATCTTACTCCATGGCTTGTCTGTTTAGGTGTTTTGGCTGTTTTTCTTTTTCTGTGTTTATATTTATCCTTCCATTATGTCTTAATTTTGTAAGAGCTATTTCTATATTAAGGATGCTAACTCTAATCACTTGTTTCCCAGGGTTGGTTTTTTTCCCTTCATTTTTTAAAACTTTGTTTTATATAATATAGAAGTTTATTTTTATGTCAATTCTATCAATCTTTTGATCAGTTCTATCAATCTTTTCCTAAATATGCTTTGGTTTTAGAGTTGTGTTTTGAAAGTCCTTGATGGGGGAGATGGAGCTTTTTTTTTTTTTTGTCCTTTTAGAGACCGGCTGCACCTCGCTCAGCCAGTGAGCGCTTTGAGCGCACTGGTCATCCCTATATAGGATCCGAACCTGCGGCGGGAGCACTGCTGCGCTCCCAGCCCCGCACTCTCCCGAGTGCGCCACGGGCTCAGCCCGAGATGGAGCTTTTAATACTACTATGCATATGGAATCCATGAATTCTGCATAATTGAGGAAACTTTTCATGCCATAAGTATGGCTGCTCCCATTCTGAAAAAATCCAGAAGCTATAGAAATATAATGACAACTACAGCACCACTGGGAGAGAAAAAGCAAGAGATGAAAGTATTAATTCATTGCACGTGCAAACATACACACACGCCCTGCTATGTGCCGGGCACTGGTCTAGGCATTTGAGATAAAGCAGTGATCCAAACAATGTTCTTGCCCCCGTGGAGATTATATTCTCATTCTAATGGGGAGAGACAATGGACAAATAAGAAAACCCCTTTACACAGCATGTCCCATAAGGAGAAGTCTCTGGGCAGAAGGGAGGTGGACGGTAGTGAAGGGGGCTGGGGAGTCCAGGTGGGAGTGAGGATGACAGGTGCAACACCACGGTCAGGGAAGGGTCCCCTGAGCAGGTGACTCTGAACAGAGACTTGAAGGAGGTGCAGGAGTGGTTGAAGCAGATGTCAGAGGTAAAAATGTCCTAGGCAGGGGCCCAGAAGGTACAAAGGCCCTGAGGCAGGAGTGAAGCAGGGGTGGCACCAAGGGTGGCATCAAGGGGTGGACGATGAGGTTGCAGAGGTAACGGGCTCATTTCATGCAGGGCCTTGCAGGCCATTGTAAGAATTTGGGGTCTTGCACTAAAGGAGAAGGGAATTTATTTAAGGGTTTTGCACAGAGGCATGATACAATGTGACTTAAATTTTATTTTAAATTTTACTTACAAACTCACTTTGGCAGATGTGTTGAGACAGACTCTGGGGCAAGAACAGCACAGGCAGGAGTGAGTTAGGGGAGGATGCAGCAACCCAGCAGAAGAACGGCCTTGGCTGGGACTGGGGAGGGAGGAAGGGTGGGCAGGATGGGTGGAAGGAAGTGGCCTCTGAAATTCGTAACTAATAAAGAAAATTCCATATGTAAGAAAGTGATGACCTAGTGTGAGCAACATGAGGCATGACAGCACTCAGCAGAAAGACAAAGGGTGGTGTTGGCCTTGCTAACTAATAAAGAAAATTCCATATGTAAGAAAGTGATGACCGAGTGTGAGCAACATGAGGCATGACAGCACTCAGCAGAAAGACAAAGGGTGGTGTTGGCCTTGAACTACATCTCCTAGGAAATAGGGCAGAGGATTCCAGTGAGTTCCAAACAACTGGACCACAAGTATGCCATTCATTACTGCTGACCACACATGTGAATTGCAGATTAGGACATAATATACAGATTTTTATACCACAGGATGTTCTGTGAATCTCCATGTGTCCTTTCCCGGTCTGTATAATTTTCTGACATAAGAACTCCTCCAGAGCCTGTTCTGAATGACTATTTAGCAGATACAGATCTCCAACCGATCATTATAGTCAGTAATACTCTGGTATTGAGCAAAATGTAAACAGCAGTTATTTCTGGAATGCAAGACTTCTATCTGCTCCTTGATGTACTTTTGTATTTTACCACATTCTCAAATGGGTATGAATTATTTAGACAGAGCAATGAAAACATACATTCTACATTCTGATGGGGAGCATGGAAAGGTAAATAAACGGCCTATAAACAACGCTGCTTTCACAGGCCTGTTCTGGTCTCTTCTCTTTCACCATAAAAGTCACATGTGTGCTGCCATGAACCTTGTGCCTCGGGGGACGGCAGGCACTCTTTGTGGGCCGGCTGGACAAACTGCAGGCTTTGTGGAAGGCCACATGGCCTCAGAGGTGGAGCCAATGAGCCAACGCTGCGAATCCCATGCTCCATGGTCTCCTTGTTCTACACCTGGTGATCGCCCCTACCCTCAGGTCCCACCTCCTCCATCCTCACTTCCTCGGTCATCCCCACCCAAAGGACTGTGCATTCACTTGGCACATCCCCTTTCTGACTTGTGTGACTGCCTTCTCACGCATTTCTACTGCTACCTTAAAAATTAAATTGTAAGCTTCTTGTGGGCGGGGAATTTTTCTATTTTTCTTGGCATCCCCCAGAAGGCCTTTTTATGTCATAGGCAATAAATATTTGATTATGTACAAATAATAGATATAGTAGTTATGTTTTCAGCATCTCCACACAAACGAACAGCAATCCCCTTGAAAAATGAGTTATGTAACTGAATCCACCACTAATGGTAGAAGAACTGACTAATGCACCAGCCACAAGATTTCCTTGGTCTCTCAATAGTTATGCACATGATTTTGACATTTCTGACTTTCTGGGATTTACAACTTAGACACAATTCAGTCTAAATGGAAAAGGAATGCTTGATAAGCCCTGACTAAGCACTGTGTGCTTAGAGCTTTATCTCCCCCGCACTACATTACTTAGGGCTGACATCCACCCCGAATGGGAGTCACTGTCCTCTTTCACTGACAAGGACACAGGCTCAAAAAGCTCAGCCGGGCCAGTAAGTAGAAGAGTCCATCTTGAGATGAGCCCAATGCTCCCTCCACTAACCAAAATGCCTTTTAACATGCTAGAAAAGGAATGCATAGGAAAAATAGCAGTTAATTTAAAACAAACATGCTCATGTTAAAGATGCTATCAAAGAATTAAAAATAACAGTGAAGAGGATAATGCAAACAATTAACTCAGAAAAACAAAGAACACAGGAAAACAGAACACACTAGTCTACAAACACAAATACTCAAAAGACCAAAATTCAAGATAAACAGATAAACCTAGAAAGCTGATGGAGAAGATCTAATATGCATGGAGACTGGCATGAGAGAAACAAAAAGAAGCCATAGCCAGAAAAGCCATAACCTCAAAAAGTTTACTAGAGCTAATGACACTCTCTGTAAAGGATGTCAAACAGGAAAGCTGGTACGTGGGTTTTCTTCAGTGAGGAATTAAAGATAAGTTATGAAAAGCAGAAATAATCCCAGGTAGTTAGTTTTGAAGATTAAAGAACCATAGAATTTTTTTTTTTCCTTTTTGTCTTTTTTTGTGACCGGTAACGGGATCGCAACCCTCAGTGTCCCGCCCGTACCGCGACAGGCAACGGGATCGCAACCCTCGGTGTCGCGCCCGCACCACGCTCAACCAGTGAGCGGACCGGTCTCTATATGGGATCCGAACCCTCGGCGGGAGCGCCGCCACGCTCCCAAGTGCCGCACTCTACCGAGTGCGCCACCAGGCCGGCCCAGAACCATAGAAGTTTTTAAATAACAGTTTTATTGAGATATAATTCACAAACCAGAAAATTCATCTTTTTAAAGTACACAATTAAGTTGTTTTTATTATATCCACAGAACCATAACATTTGAAAGCTGGAAGAATCCGTAAAAATTATCTAACCTATTATTTCCCAAAGTGTGTTCCACCGAACCATTCCAGTTGCACAGGCTAGTGTATGAATAGCAATTTTCCTGGTGAAATAAATTGGTTAAATAGGACATACCTGCACACTCTATCTTCCCCTTTGAGAAACAGTGCAAAACTAAAGCCTCTGAGAAGTCCTAGGATATCCCAGTTTATTTGACATGGAACCTCTTTTCATGAAACATGTACTAACAGTCCATAAAATCAGTGCTCTGGGAAGATGCTTCAGAAAAACACGACTTATTCTAACCCCCTAATATTCCAGAAAAAGAAAAAGAGTGCCAAAGAAGTCAACTGGCTTGACTGAGGTCTCACAGCTCTTCCAAATTTTCTGATGTGAAAGCAACCATCTGGAAGTATATTTGTACTGTTAATGACAGAGCTGAATCCAGAAACCAGACCTCGAGACTTCTAGTCCAGTGTTCTCTCTACAACTTTACCCATTAAAAACGGAAGCACTGAAGCAATATGTCAACAAATTCCCAGGACTAACAGTTTCTCTCCAAGAAACCACAGGGACGTGAGGACTACTACATTCAACAAAGACAGAAATGTACAGATTTAAGGAACCAGCATGCTTGAACACTGAAACCAAAATCATAAAGAAAAACTAAGAGGAGTTCAATATGATACTATGAGAAAATATAGAATGTCACAGAAGAGTTTTGGACAACGGTATATAAAAGTGAGAAACACTGTTTCCTAAAACTAGACTCTGTGCCACCCTTCAGTGGGAGCTCACCATATACTTATTAGCATCAGAAAAGTGAGAAACAAAGAAGAATCGGAACATGAATTGTGTGAATACGTGAAACTAATGTTTATAATAATGGAAAAACAAGTAAAACACTAAGATCATCTTTCAACTTAATATTAATGAAAAGTCTACCCCAAAATCTGTAATGAACAAAAACCATGAATACAACCCTGAAGGGCGATGGAAAACAGTACACTTGCATCCTATATACTATTAAACGTGACTGAAGAAGCTGAACTCCTCTAAGAGAAAGAAGATTCATTGACTGGCTTGAGAAACAGAATAGAACAATCTGTTGCTTCCCAGGTCACCCCTGTTCCACCTGCCCCTCCCCACCAAATGCTCCAGCCCCACTGAGCTCAGATCTCCCCAATATATGTGGCTTTTTCTGCCATCTGGGCTTGGGTGCAGGCTTATCTCCCATGCCCTTATCTCTACCTGCAAACTCCTACTGACTCTTCAAGAGGCAGCCCAGATACCCCTACTTCTGGGTCATCTTTCCCAGCTGTAGCAGTCTCACCACAGTGAGCTGTGCAATACTTTAGGTTTTTATTTTTCTCAAAGCCCAGTCAGATCTGTATCTGCTTACATGTCTGCCTGACACAAGGTCTTGATCTCCCCCAGTGTGGGAGCCCTGTTGCTTACCTCTTCAAAGCCACAGCCCTGACAGCAGCCACAGTGGTGCCACTGTCATTATAGCCAACTATGACCAGGCACTTGCTCAGAGTGCCACAGGCTATACACACACCTCCCAGATCACCTCACTGAATCCTAACAGTAAAACTGTGCCATGGGTCCAAGATGGGCCCCATCTCACTGACTAGGGAAGTAAGGTTTAAAGAGATTAAAGGTTTCATTAGGGGCAAGGTCACTTAGCCAGAGTGGAGGGGCCAGGATTCATCCCAGAGTGGAGCCCAGAAACATGGGCTTCTGCCAAGCAGAGGACAAGGGCCACAGGCCCAAACAAAGGGGTGAGACAGAGCAGGCCTCACCACTTTTATTAAATGGCATAAATAAGATAACTCATAATCAAATCATCAAGACACATGACAATGAACATTTAACAACATTAAGCAAACATTTTGTGAAATCTTTAGCCACCACCCCCCAACACTCTCAAGTAAAAGAAATTCAAGCCAAATTTCAAGGAATACAATCCCATCCCTAATTCCAGAACACTAATATTTTAGTCTAATAAGACAAATATGTTATGGTAAAGTATTAAGAAAATAAGCTATAAGACAAGCTAAGGAAAACTAGAAATAAAGTGGAAATAAAAAATGAATTAATTAAAAAATCAAATCTAACAACAAACATGATAATCCAAAAGCCTAATAATAAAATTAAGAAATCACAGATTAATATAATAAAAATAATACCACAATTTTACATATCTGAAAATAGCATTCGGTTTAGAAAGTAATAAGTGGAGATACAGAACTACAATATAAAACTAAAATAAACAATAAACATATATTAAATATTATAGAAGAAATAATGGAGGTTATTTTTTTTTTGTCTTTTTTTTTTTTCGTGTCCGGCAACGGATCGCAACCCTCAGTGTCGCGCCCGCACCGGACCGGGACCGGCAACGGGATCGCAACCCTCGGTGTCACGCCCGCACCTCGCTCAGCCAGTGAGCGGGAACCGGTCTGTATGTGGGATCCGAGCCCTCGGCGGGAGCGCCACCACGCTTCCAAGTGGCGCACTGTAGCAGTGCGCCACCAGGCTGGCCCAGGAGGTTATTAAAGAATTGATTTCAAAAGGGTATATAACAGCAATGTTACAGGTGAATTCTTTCAAATGTTTAATGGCAGTTTAATTACTGTAAGTGATTTGCTTCTCTAAAATGTAAAAAATGTATTCTAATAACCAATTAATTAAAAATAAGTCAGGGTTGCTTCTAAAGCCTAATGCAAACAAACCCTCTGAATATTTATATTTATATATATGTTCATATTTAAATATGTATATATATGTTATTTGCTAATAAGTTACATGCAATATATATATATATATATATATATACACACACATATAGCACATATATATACATATATATACATATATATATATACAAAATATTGTTATGAACTGAATGTTTGTGCCTCCCAAAATTCATGTGTGAAATCCTAATCCTCAGTCTGATGATGTGGGACAGTTGAGAGGCAATTAAGTCATGAGGGTGAAGCCCTCATGGATGGGATTAGTGCCTTTATAAAAGAGGCCCCAGGGAGCTCCCCAGCCCTCTTTCGACCACGTGACGACACAGCAAGAAGGCACTGTCTATGAACCAGGAAGTGAGCCCTCATCGGACACTCAGTCTTCCAGTGCCTTCATCTTGGGCTTCCAGCCTCCAGAATGTTTGTCGTTCAAGCCACCCAGTCTATGGTATTTTGTTACAACTGCTCAAACTAAGACAAACATATGTATAATCTAACACATATATGTAACTTGGCAAATAAAAGCAGTGAGATGTGCTAGAAAAAACACAGGATTAAGAGAGTCTGAATTCTAGCTCTTCCTTAATCCAAAAATAATTATGTACACTTGCACACACATTCTTATCTTATTTGAACCCCTGTTTACTATATACAGGAAAGACTGGCCAGATGTATGCAAAAAAAAAATCTTAAAGTCTAAGGAGAAACAAAGAGTGACAGGACTAAATGAAGAGAGATCCTCAATAATGAATAAGAAATACCATAAATACAGCATCAATTTAAATTTCCCTATAACACAGAGAACCTGATAAACTAATAAATATATGCAAATGAATGAGTGGATAAAAATACTATACATTTTTAAAGGCAATGAAGATGTACTTGTTCTGTTGAAGACATAAAATCACAGTTATCAAAGCTATGTAATATTCATTGAAAAACAGATAAAGGGTAGAATATAAAGACATTTCAATAACAGATTCCACTTATTTGAAGAATTTAATAACAGGAAGAGAAAATCCCCTTGAATCAGAAGTATATCCCTGAATTACAGATGGTGTAAGAGTTAAACCACACCCACATCTCACACATGCAAAGAGGTATGGGAATACAATAAATGAGAGTTTTTAAAACATCAGTTTACAATATAAAAAAAAAGCAGAATAGTCTATGCATTCCAGTTTGGGAAGGAAGATAAGTTTCATTTCTGAAACTATTTCTGAAGTCTATTATTGTAACAATAATGTATATATGTTTGAATGTTCAAATTTCTCACAATTAAATGTAATGACAATTTTCAAAATGAAAGTAATATAAAACAGGTGAAAATGTGATAAACATCACTAATGATTATATTACACACTTAGAATTTGGGCAGATACATAAGAAATATTTCTTACTCAAAAGTTATCAAACTTGGTGGAATCACCAGTTTATATCCAAAGAAAAAGAGAGTGTATGTAATCATATAGAAAATACACATCCTTAGCGACACTTTCTAAAGGCCCTTTTAATGAGATATAATTCCAAAATTATAAAATTCACCCCCTTGATGTGTACAGTTGAATGGTCTTTAGTATATCACAGTTACACAACCATTATCTCAGTCTAAGAGTCTAAGTTTAGAATATTTTCAAAACTCAGAATGACACCATGCACCCATTAGCAGTCACTCCATGCTCTTCCCTCACCCACTGCCACACCTGAGGAAGCAATAATCTATTCTCTGCCTCTATGGGTTTGCCTATTCTGGAAACTTCATACAAATGGAATCATACAATATCTGGCCTTTGTGACTGGCTTTTTTTTTCACTTAACATAATGTTTTCAAGGTATATCCACACTGTAGCATGTATCAGTAGCAAGTACCATTTTACATTCCCATCAGCCATTGCTGATGAGTGAGGATTCCAATTTCTCCACATCCTTACCAACACTTGTCACTGGCTGTCTTTATTGTTATTATTATTATTATTATAACTAGCCTGGTGGTTGTGAAGTCGTATCTCACTTGATTTTGATTTGCATTTCTTTAATGACTTATGATGTTAAGTATCTTTTCATGTGCTTATCAACCATTTGCATATTTTTTTTGGTGAAATGTCTCTTTAGATCCTTTGTCCATTTTTTAATTGGGTTGTCTTTATATTATTGAGTTATAACAGTTCTTTACATATTCTGAATACAAGTTCCTTATCAGATATATATCTTGCAAATTCTCTCCTCCATTCAATGGGTTCTTTTTTTTTTTGTCTTTTTCGTGGCCGGTAAGGGGATCGCAACCCTTGGTGTGGTGTCGCCCGCGCAGGCCATTCCTATATAGGATCCGAACCCGTGGCAGGAGCGTCACTGCGCTCCCAGTGCTGCACTCTCCCGAGTGCGCCACGGGGCCAGCCCAATGGGTTCTTTTCACTTTCCTGATAGTATTGTTTGTAGCATAAATGTTTCATTTTAATGTAGTTCAATATACCTATTTTTTCTTTGTTGCTATGCTTTTGGTGTTACGTTTAAGAAACCATTGCCTAACCAAGAGTTTTATATCTTACATTTAGGGCTATGATTCATTTTTAGTTAACTTTTACTTATTGTATGAGGTAAGGGTTCAATGTCATTCTCTTGCATGTGAATATTCAGTTGTCCCAGCACCATTTGTTGAAAAGACTATTCTTTCCCTATTGATTTGTCTTGGTGCCCTCATCAAAAGTCAATTGATCATAAATGTAAGGTGTATTTCTTTCTTTGTGTGTGTGTGTGTGTGTGTGTGTGTGTGTGACCAGTAAGGGGATCGCAACCCTTGGCGTGATGTCGCCCACACCGCGCTCAGCCAGTGAGCGCACCAGCCATCCCTATATAGGATCCGAACCTGCGGCCTCGGCGCTCCCAGCACTGCACTCTCCTGAGTGAGCCACGGGTTCGGCCCTAAGGTGTATTTCTTGACTCTCATTAATCTATACGTCTATTCTTAGGCTGGTACCACACTGTCCTGATTGCTTTGTAATAAGTTTTGAGATTAGAAAGTATGTATCTTCCAACTTTTTTCTTCTTTTTCAAGATTCTGGATCCCATGAATTTAGGATTAGTTTGCCAATTTCTGCAAAAGAGCAAGCTATGATTTTGAAAGGAATTACATGAATTTGTACTTCAATTAAAGTAGTATTGCCATCTTAACAATACTGAATCTTCTGATACATGACAAGGGATGGCTTTTCAGCAATATTTTAAGAACTATTTTTAAACTGATTTAATCTGCATCATTATAGTAATAAGACTATGGTGCAGAATACTGATGCTGATAGCACGCACAAAATAATGAATGATTATACTCTGGCCTATTATTTCTCGATTATAATCTCTCATCCTTTAACAAGAGCTACAGAGCTGTTCACACTCTTTGATCCTAATAAGGATACCACTGAAGCTATAAGCCAAGGAAACAGCTCAAGAAAAAAATAAAAAATATGTTATTTGTTGCAGTACTTGCTATCACAGTGAAATACTGGAAAACAACAACAGTCAAATATCCCAACAATAATTTCCCAACAATAGCAAAATACCAAATTGGTCACACAATGGAAATCTAAATAGTCTGCCTGCATACCAGTTATTAATAAAACTGTTAACACATGTAAACATTACATTTGTAGACAAAATGCATAAAGTCTCATATGTCTATAATAAAGATCACAAAATAATTTGAAGTAAAACAGGTTAGAATTTAATTATCACTGGGTTGTTATTTTTATGAAGTTTCTTAACATCTTAAAATAAACTATTATGTATGTGTTTTAAAATGAGAGGATCTCCTTGTCACCTGTCGTATGCAGAAGGACACATTGTGACAACACACTTACATGCAATTGAACACTAATGCTGCTGCGCAGCAGAATCAGTTTCACAATGTTGCCATCAAGGACACCTAGGGATAGATTATGTATTTAATCCCTACCGTAGGGCTACGGCTTATGTCGGCAAGGGGAAGCTCATCCTCTTAGGCACACTTAACAAGCTTAGGGATAGAAATCAATACTAACCTTCTACTTCTTTCTAACCCCAAAGCCTATAAAGATAGGGTTCAAAGAATATAAGTGCATTTTACTTCTTATTAATTGGGGTTATGGGCTGGCTGGTTAGCTCAGTTGGTTAGAGTGCAGCCTTGTAACACCAAGGTCACAGGTTCGGATCCCCATACCAGCCAGCCACCAAAAATAAATAATAAATAAAAATTTTTAAATTGGGGTCATTATAATCTTATTTCAGTGAACAGTCATCAAAACACACAATATGGATTTATCTCACTTTAAAGTGAAGACAAATACATCCTCCATCTCCCCTACACTAGACGAAATCAATCTCTCATTTTGTGCACCTCGAAGAATAAACAGCAACCCTGTTTTTCAGTTCCTGAAGTAATTAAGAGAACTGCGGAGGATGGAGGAGGAGACTACAATTAACAGAACTTCAGGGAATTATTTCTCTTCCTGTGTTGCTTTTTCCTGATCCTATAAATAACAACATTGCATCATGCTGACAAGGCACAACACAAGGGGCCAGCTTGACCTTCAACAGGCGCAAAGAATGGATGCAACCAGACAGCACCGGTAATGTCAATGCACCCCAGGGACAGGAGCAGGGCACTGGCCCCTATTCCCCTGGCCCCGCAGGTCTCCCCTCCTTTTTCTCCATCTCATAGATGAGTCACGAAAGGGATCAACGTCCACTTTTCTGTCCCTGCCACAATCACAAACTGATGGGCTAAAGAGCAGCACAGACCTCCTACTTATTCTGGGGGCACCAGTGAAAACCAAAATTTTGCCTTAGTAAAAGAACAAAGAGAAAGCTCTAAAGTCAACTTTAAAAAGGTACCTCTCACCGTTGACGACAGCTGAAATAACGGGTGGACAGAAGGTCAGAGACAGAACACGGGAAAGTTGCGGGACACGAGGGAAGAAAGACCTTCTCGCAGCACTTCGCAGGGAACAGAAAATTAGCAGCCGAACCTCCACCCTCCTGGAGGAACTGTCACACCAGGGTGACACAGTCACGGAGAAGTGAAGGTCAGCCATCAAAGTGGGCCCTGCCGATACTGTTCGTGGTGGGTGGCCGTACCACCTCCTGTCACTGTACCCTTCTCAGAGGAAAGGGGGCAAGGCCCAGGGGTACAAAACAGAGGCACAGACTAGGCAGAGGGAGGCCAATGTCTTTTAAGAAAAAACAAACAAGGCAGCTTCAAATAAGAGAAAGATTATGTCATCAGAGGCCCATATGTATCTTCTCCTTTCAAATGGTGGAATGCACCCGTCTTTATTGAGATATGAATTATTTAATTATTGATTTCAGACAGACTGAAGCAGACAGAACAGCTGAGGCTTACTTATAGTTGAGTGCTGCAGATAAGGAAATCGACCAACATATGATTTTTACGTATGTCTGTATGCATATATGTCTCACATGTGTGTATATGTCACATATAGCTATGCACAGAGACACACGTCCATAAAAGATAAAGGTCACCGTAACTTCTTCAGTGTGGCCTCGTACAAACTGCCACCTGTCCTCGTGAACTCGTGTCCTTGTGTCCTCACGTGTGAGAGGCGGAGTAAGGTGCCCTACTAGGCTGAGCTTGTGCAGTACGGTCTAGGTCTTGTGTCTTCTCATCTCGGAAACCCAGCCCCAAAACACAGAGCTTCATTGAAATGCATTTACTTTTTACTTCATTTAAATTTACTTAATTCAGGGCCGGCCCGGTGGCGCACTGCTACAGTGCGCCGCTTGGGAGTGTGGTGGCGCTCCCGCCGAGGGTTCGGATCCCATATACGGACCAGTTCCCGCTCACTGGCTGAGCGAGGTGTGGGAGCAACACCGAGGGTTGCGATCCCGTTGCTGGTCCCGGTCCGGTGCAGGCACGACACTGAGGGTTGCGATCCATTGCCGGACACGAAAAAAGACAAAAAGGGGAAAAAAAAAAAAAATTTACTTAATTCAGTTCTTTATAGTCACATCTCCAAAATAGAAGTGTGACCCTAAAGAAATGCAACTGGTTCTTTACCAGCACATGGCAATTTTAATATGTGGTGTGAGACTCCCCCTAGGAGGCTGTATTAGTCCGTTTTGTGTTGCTATAACAGAAATACCTGAGACTGGGTAATTTATAAAGAAAAGAGGTTTATTTGGCTTATGATTCTGGGACAGTTGCATCTGGCACGGGCCTCAGGCTGCTTCTACTCATGGCAGAAAGTGGCAGGGAGCTGGTGGGTACAAGTAGGTCACATGGCAAGAGGAAGCGAGAGAGAGAGAGAAGGTGCCAGGGTCTTTTTTAAGCGATGAGCTCTCGTGGGAACCAAGAGAGCGAGAACTCACTCATTAATCCCCCCTCCACCAGGGAGAGCATTAATGCATTCATGAGGGATCTGCCCCCATGACTCAGTTTCCAACACTGCCACACTGGAGATCAAATTTCCACATGAGTTTTGGAGGGGACAACACACATCCAAACTCCATCATTCTGCCCCTGGCCCCCCAAAACTCATGCCACTCTCACATACAAAATATAATCATTCTATCCCAACAGTCCCAAAAGTCTTAGCTTGCTCCAGCACCAACTTAAAAGTCCAAAGTCTCATCTGAGACCAAAAGCAAAAGTCTTTCCAGCTGTGAACATGAAAAACAAAACCAAATTTATCTACTGCCAAGATACAATGGTGGAACAGGCATTGGGTATACATTCCCATTCCAAAAGGGAGGAATAGGACAGAAGAAAGGAAAAACAGGTCCCAAACAAGTCCGAAACCCAGCAGGGCAGACGTTATGTCTTAAACCTCCAAAATAATCTTCTTTGACTCCAAGTCCTGCATCCTGGGCACAACTGGGCATCTGGCCCCCCAAAGCCTCAGGCAGCCTCACTTCCACAGCTCTGCCAGGCATAGCCCTTTGGGCTGCACTGGTGCCTGCAGCTTTTCCAGGCCTGTGCTGCACATTACCAGTGGCCCTGCAGTTCTGGGGTCCTGAAGGCAGCCCTGCTGCACTGACTCTACTAGACATTTCCCTGGTGGGAGTTGTCTGTGTGGGCTCCAACCCCACTTTTCTGCTTGGCATTGCTCTAGTAGATGACCTCTGTGGTGGCTCCGCCCCTGTGGCAGGTCTCTGCCTGGGCTTCCAGGCTTTTCCACACATCCTCTGGAATCTGGGTGGAGGCTGCCATGACTCCACTGCTCTCACGTCCTGCCGGCCTGCAGACTTAACACAACGCGGACGCCACCGAGGTTTCGGGCCTCTACTCTCCAGGGCTGCTGCACGAACCACACTTGGGGCTGCTCCAGCCAGAGCAGCTGGAATGCAGGGAGCAGGATCCCGAGGGCAGCTGTGCCCCAGGTCTTTCCTCCAGGATAACTCAGTTCTTCTAGGCCTCAGGGTCTGCGATGGGTGGGGCACCCTTCCAGACTTCTCAAATGCCTTTAGGGCATTTTTTACATTGTCTTGGTTATTAGCATCTGGCTGCCTCACTGCCAAGATAATGTCTTTAGCAACTAGTTTATCTGCTTCACCCTTGCATTGTTCTCCAGCTCTCTGCTTCTTTACCTCATGGCCAGGCTGCAAAGTTTCCAAATCTTTACTCTCTGCTTCCCTTTTAAATTCTGGCTTTACGGGGCTGGCCCGGTGGCGCACTGCACTAGTGCACCGCTTGGGAAGCGCGGCGGCGCTCCCACCGAGGGTTCGGATCCCACATACAGACCGGTTCCCGCTCACTGGCTGAGCGAGGCGCGGGGGCAACGCCGAGGGTTGCGATCCCGTTGCCGGTCCCGGTCCGGTACGGGGGCGACACTGAGGGTTGCGATCCGTTGCCGGACATGGAAAAAGACAAAAAAAATAAAAAAAATAAAAAAATAAAAATAAATTCTGGCTTTACGTTAATGCCTTTGCCACCATAACTCAGAGTAGGCTGTTAGAAGTAGCCATGCAGCGTTCTTAATGCTTTGCTGCTTAGAAATTTCTTTGGCTAAATGCTCTGGTTCACAACTCTTAAGATCCAACTTCCACAAAGTCCAAGGGCATGGACACAATGTAGCCAGGTTCCTTGCTGTGGTGTAGCAAGGTTATCTTTTGTCCAATTCCCAATAAGTTCCTTATTTCTATCTGAGACCTCATCATCCGCCTGGCCTTTACTGTCCACATTGCTATCAGCATTCTGCTTGCCACCACATAAGTCTCTAAGACATTCCAAACTTTCCCTTGTCTTTTTCTCTTCTTCTAAGCCCTCCAAACTCCTCCAACCTTTGCCCATTACCCGGTTCCAAAGCTGCACCCACATTTTCAGGTATCTGTACAGCAACACCCCACTCCTCCGTACCAATTTTCTGTATTAGTCCGTTTTTGTTGCTTATAACAAAGTACCTGGAACTGGGTAATTTATAAAGAAAAGAGGTTTATTTGGCTTACGATTCTGGGACAGTTGCACCTAGCATGGGCCTCAGGCTGCTTCTACTCATGGCGGAAAGTGGCAGGGAGCTGGTAGGTACAAGCAGGTCACATGGCAAGAGGAAGCAAGAGAGAGAGAGAAGGTGCCAGGGTCTTTTTTAAGCAATGAGCTCTCATGGGAACTAATAGAGTGAGAACTCACTCATTAATCCCCTCTCCCCAGGGAGAGCATTAATCCATTCATGAGGGATCTGCCCCCATGACTCAACAGTTTCTAACACTGCCACACTGGAGGTCAAATTTCTACATGAGTTTTGGAGGGGACAACACATCTAAACTCCATCAGAGGCCATCCTCAACGTTCTGCATCTTCTTCTTTGGAACAGGTTTAAGAAACAGAAACAGGTTGAAGTGCTGTACAGGAAAAGTAGGCGGTCCTTGATAACCAACTTCCTTTCTTAACAAAGAAATGACAAAACTCACACGGAGAAACAGATTTGTTGTCAATCGACTCATCTGTTTGTTCAACAAATATACATTTGAGGGCCAGTCCTGTGTTAGGCCCAGAGGTCTGTTTCCAAAAAGCAAACCTAAGGTTTTAAAATGTCAGCACCCAAGATACTCACATCGTATGGGCTCAAGCTCAGGAGACAATTCCAAGCTAAGAGTTCTCAAAATGTTTGCATTATAATATCAACTTCACTAAAATATGTTCATTAACTTTATAGACAGCTACTTTCGTTCAAATATTTCAGTATTTATTTAAATAGACTAATGTTAAAAAAGAGTTACATTGCTGGCTATGACATATAAAGTATGTCTATGAAAGTATGCATACCCATAAAACTAAATACATATAACATATATGTTACATAAAAAGGAGATTGTTAAAGCCAAAGCAGAGGAAAGTTGCACAAATTTGCATGGCTTAAAGAAAAGAGAGGACCAGACAGAAATAAAAATGTAGACTTGTCCTTAATACTTTAAAAATAATCAAGAGAAATGCTCATTAATCACTTGTATCTTTTTTTTTTTTCTTTTTGTCTTTTTTCATGACTGGTAACGGGATCACAACCCTCGGTGTCGTGCCTGTACCGCGACCGGCAACAGGATCACAATCCTCGGTGTCGCGCCCGCACCACGCTCAACCAGTGAGCGGACTGGTCTCTATATAATCACTTGTATCTTAAAGAACTTAACACTACCATAGGTTTAACTGGATGAAAATTAAGTAAAAAAAATTTGGGAGGTGGGGGTGCTGGCCAGTATGGGCATCCGAACCTTTGACCATGCTGTTATAATACCAAATTCTAACAAACTGACAGGCCAGCCCAAAATTAAGTAAACGTTAATGAAAAATATAAAAATTCAAAACTGTAACTACCAATTCACATTTTATAATTGAGATTACTATATAACCCATGGGTCAACTTCCAAATAGCTGTTTGCGTTATGGAGCCTAGCCTTACTGACAGCTCTTCACACCAGAAATGTTCATTCTCCAGAAAAGAAAAAATAGAGAAAGAAAATTTGATACCCTGCTTTCCAGGCTTAAGCACTCAGTAAGTATAATAACCACCGTCACACCATTACTTAGACAGTGTTTACAACGTGCTAGTTACTGCATTAACCCATTCATTCCTCACAGCAACACGGTCAGTCACATGTGAGAAGTCAAGGAAAACAGGAGGGGTAGTGAGAACAACATGAGCAGGCAGAGAAGGCTGGAGCTGGGGGTGCTGTCGACAAGCTGCAGAGAGAAGCAGAGGCAGTGAGAAGACAGAATTCTTCCTGCAGTTTGACAAAGACTCCTGTGCTTGCTCCCTGAAGTTCAATGACCCCAGGAACCACAAGGTGCAGAACTTCACAGCAGCATCAAGGGGGGCCATAACACAGCAGAAAACATTGAAGCCACTCTAACAAGGTTTAGGCAAGTGGCAGGATAGGAGCAGATCTGTTAAGAGAAATCGTCCTCACATATGGATTCTAAATAGTCCCAAACAGTGAAGGGTAAAGTATTTAAAAAGTTGTCAGTAAAGTGAAAGAGAAAGTGGACAACTGCACATGAATTGAAAAGGAGTACAGAAAAATGAAAACTGATCAGCACATCTGGAGCTAGGCACCCTGGATGAGAGGAAGCTTACACAAAAGCAGCTGTTCAAATAATTTTGCAGATTCTGACTCACCAAAGAAACTAAGTTAGTGTCCTAGGATGCACCTGCCCAAGTTGAAGCTCCCACACCACATTCTGTAAATGTGTGTGGATAAAAGGAGCTCAAGGGGCACTATCTCTAACCTAAATGCTCACTGAAAAGAAAAAAGACTCTCCACAAGCAAATTCACTGACTGAGTCCTGTGTATTTTCATAAACTGATTTGGGACTTTAGGGGTCTTACAAAAAGCCTTTGATAAGAGCCATGTCACAGCCTCCTTGGACAGAATTCCTCGTTTGCACATGAAGGACGCATCATCTGATACCTTCCTACACACGTACTTGGGAAGATCAATGAAATGCTGGTGTCTGGGCACCTTGAGGATAACAACAGCCAAATTTCAAGTTAGCCCTAAAATCTTTTCATCCTCTGGGCCTTTGGGAAGAGCCAAACGGAAACACTAGTCACATTTTGCTTGGCCTTAATGCTACAGCTTGCTAAACAGGAACAGGAACAGATCTTGTGTCCTTTTACTTGAAACCAAATTCCAGTTAAGTAAACAAACTGCTTCCTGGTGAAGGAGTTCTAACATCTGCCACCTGCACTCCGATCCCAATGATTTACCCTAAAAGAGACTGAGTATCTGCTGAGAGCTACAATGTGGACTATGTACCTCCAAAATCCATACTTATTAGAAACCTTTGATGGAGCTATGGCTTCCTTATTTCTAGAACCATCCCAATAACAAAGAATGACACTCACTTTTAACACTCACTCAGTCCCTTACAGGGATGAATTGTAGCATAAACTAAAACCATGCCAAATTATGTTTTTTGGAGGACAAGATTATTAGTTCCACCCAAAGTTAAGCATTTTTGCTTTAAAATGAAAAATTAACTCAAATGGGAGGCATAACAAAATATAGATCCTGACTTTTACATTTCTGTTTAATGGTTTCAAATCCCAAATTAGAGAATTCTAATGGAGTAAAGGGAGTGGAGTAAAGGGAGAGAATTCTAATAAATGCCTAATCCTATGGTGTCACATGCTGTGCTGCACACAATTTTAAACTTCTGGCTTTCACTCCCAGTCAGTGAATCTCTGTTGAACGCCAAACCTAGTACCGTTATGTTCAAAGTTACTCAAGATGTAAAAGGCCTACTCTTTAAGAAATTTAAATCTGGGGCCGGCCCGGTGGCGCACTGGATAGTGCGCCGCTTGGGAAGCGCGGTGGCGCTCCTGCTCGAGGGTTCGGATCCCACATACAGACCGGTTCCCGCTCACTGGCTGAGCGAGGCATGGGGGCGACGCTGAGGGTTGCAATCCCGTTGCCGGTCCCCGGCCCGGTGCGGGGGCAACACTGAGGGTTGCGATCCATTGCCGGACACGGAAAAAAGACAAAAGACAAAAAAAAAAACAAAAAAAAAAAAAAAAAAAAA
>NW_007731839.1:23284-37798 GCF_000696425.1 Galeopterus variegatus
ATCCCACATACAGACCGGTTCCCGCTCACTGGCTGAGCGAGGCGCGGGAGCAACACCGAGGGTTGCAATCCCGTTGCCGGTCCCCGGTCCGGTACGGGGGCAACACTGAGGGTTGCGATCCATTGCCGGACACGGAAAAAAGACAAAAGACAAAAAAAAAAAAAGAAATTTAAATCTAAGAAAGAACTGATCCTGTCCCCAGCTGTAGTGGTTTGAATAGTGTCCTCCCCAAACTCACTGAAGCTTGAATGGTGTCCCCAAGTTTTATGAATTAGAAACTTAGTCCACACTGTGACTGTTAAGAGGATGGGAAATCCTATTACGGTAAGTGAAAGGTGGAGCCTTGAAGAGGTGACTGGATTGTAGGACCGTGCAGTCGTGAATGGATTAAAAATGGTGGTCGGGGGCATGGTTCTGAGGGCTTTAAAAGAGAGGAGAGTCTGTCTTTCTCTCTCTGCTCTCTGGTTCTACCATCTTGCAAGGTAGATGTCGCCACCACCAGAAGGATTTTGGACTTCCCAGCCTCAGAAACTGTAAACAATAAATTTCATTGTCTTTATAAATCACCCAGTTCCAGGTAATTTTGTTATATGCAACGGAAACAACTTTCATTTTAGAAGGGTCACTGAACTGAGAAGGTTCAGTTGACTTAAAATTTCCTTTTACAGTGTTATTTCCTCCTGCATAAACCCAATGAGGTAGAGAAACTTTAATAGCCTGAACATCTTTCCCTACAAGTAGGGCCCTGACCCTGAATTTGAAAGAAAAGAACACTAACAAATAAACATGACTGCACAACATACATTATCAGAACTACGTTTTTAAGAGCAAGAGAAAAAAAAAAAAAAGGTAGAAATACAACCACAGTCTCACAAGCCTGAATACAAAGAAAAACGGTTTCAAGATAATGAGAAGAAAAACATACCTTAGACCTGGTTCAAATAATTCAGATTCTGGTGAGCTTTCTGTACTATGTTTTAATTATAAACTATTAGCATAATTTCTAAAATACATCTTCCATATACAAAGAGAATTAAAGTTGGAGAATTGCCCTGTGGAGTCTTCAGATTAAAGGAGTTACCTCATGAAGGCAAAGTGATTGGGGAAGTAATAAACACACACTCCATTGTTAAAAAAAAAAAAAAAAAGGGCAGGGGGAGGAGAAGAAATCATCTCTAAGCCCATGAACACATTCCTAGGCAAAAATCTTCAAAAGTACTCATGGGGTTTACTAGGGCTGACTTCTGCCATACATTGATTCACCTGTAAGTACTCGTAAGAACTGGATGGTGCATCTAGTGTAACAGCCACCTTTTTTATATGTATGATTAATTTCTTATATTTTCATTTTTCTACAAATCCTCATGCCTCCAAGAAAGTCGATAAAAAGAGATGCAAAGGGGAAGTAGAACCCCTCCAAAAGCCAGGGCATATTCTGGTTTCAGAATGAGACCACCTGGGCTCACTTGCTGGGTAAGCTCTAGAAGTTACTTGAAGCCCTCCTGGATCCCTACTTTTACTTTTCTATAGCATGAGGATGACGATTTCATATCTAGGTCATAGCGTTGCTCTGAGGATTAAACGGGAGAGCATGTCTAAGGTGCTTGGCACAGTACCTAGGCAAATCGAGCACATGAAGACATGACAGAAACTACTATTATTTCAACACCAATGCTGTACTGACATTTAAGGCAATAACTTTTGTATACATCAACTGTTCACCAAGATCAGAATTTAGAAATAGATTATTAGTAACTCAGAGAGGAGAAAAATTGTATTTTGTGTTCTTCAACTAAGAGACATAATAATGCTCATATGTCTTAAGTTTAAAGTACACAATCTTGTCTCATTACCAGTGAGGAGTCTTTCCCTGGCTTCACCCCCATCTCCAGAACAGAAGGTAACTGACTAACATCCTGGGTCCCTGGAAGATTCTTCCATAGCAATGATGCAATGAAAGGCAGAAGAACAAAATGTTCCCGGGCCCTGTGACATTCTGGCTTGTTTTCGTACTAGTCCCCAAATGAGAACCAGAGATTTGATCATCAGAGGCTTTATTTTAAAAAGATGAAAAAGGCACAGTACCTCTAATCGTTGTATCCGTCCTTTAAAAAACATAAAGAGGGAAGAATTTGGATAAGCAGCTTCTTTTTTGAGAAGAATTTCCTTTGCTTCGTCCAGGCCTGCTTTATTATCGCTGCCGTCCAAGGCAAAAAATGGGCGGACCACAGTGTGATACCAGAGCAGAGCTAATCTAAAGGGAGAGAGAGAGACGCAGTGAGCACATCATGTTTCTTATACTCGTACTGTTCTATTTTTTTAAAAAATCAGTATATGTTCTTCCGATACGCATTCTTTCTAAATAGCTCACTATGCAGTCTTCAAAGAAGTAAAATCAGAGTATCTTTTCCCATTTTAATTTTGTCAATATTTGGAAAACTGCAACTTTAGCACAGCATATAAAATCAACATACTCCCTTCCATCAGGCAAGAGGAGAATAAGGTAACAGACACAGTTAGCTTTTCTGAACCTTCTAGATGGATCGCTGAAGATATGACTGATGTAAATCTCTGAATTCTACACCTTACTCACCAATGCACAAATTAGAAACAGTAACCGGTCACCATGAATTTACTGTATCCTCATAATAAAAGCTTTACTTTATTGTAAAAGGAAAATGTTGTTTTCTCTTATGTTCACAAAAGGTAGGGCATAAGCCTCAGAATACAAATTCAAATATAGAAACCACAGACACAAATTATACTAAATTGGATGAAAATAATTGAGAAGACCAGAGCAAGGGCCTTTTCTCTGG
Source organism: Galeopterus variegatus (assembly GCF_000696425.1). Lineage (NCBI taxonomy): Eukaryota > Metazoa > Chordata > Mammalia > Dermoptera > Cynocephalidae > Galeopterus > Galeopterus variegatus. The sequence continues at coordinate 26,101 of NW_007731839.1, forward strand.
CCTTCAAGGATGCTCAATTTAAAAAACAAACTAATAAATAAATTATTTAAAATTCCTTTACTTCAAACACATTACTTTCAGGAACAATACCATGTTAAACCATGCAAACAAAATAGATTCATTGAGATTTGCTTTAATGAACAGACAAAAATATTTAAACAACATGTTAAATATTTTTTATGTAAATGTGTACTTCTAGTGTACTCATAAATTTGGTTCTCTTATGAAGCTCATACTAATTTACATTATTAATTCCATTCATTCCTTTCTCAGAAATAAGCACAAAAGAATATTAAGATATAAACAAACAAATGATCATAAGTTACAAATCTGTCAATTCAAATTAATAAAGAACCACTGTTTGTGTAATTTAATGAGTTTGGGGAGACACAAATATTTTTTTAAATGAAAAATTGATGGTATGTTTAATAGCTATCAGCTGACTAAGGTTTAATGACCAAATTTCTCAATACTGTCATGAATAGAAACAGAGTTAAGGTCCTCTGTGATATCAACTTTTTTTGGGAAAATTTGACAAGTGGTATAATGTTAGACAAAGAACATCTGGTGTCTGGTAAAAATTACTCAAATTATAAATGGTAGATATTTGCCAGATTGGAAAAAAAAAACATATCATTTTTTTAACTGATGTAGAAATGGGTGAATCCTTGCTCTAGACAGTTATATCAGCTCCCACCATGATCTCCTGTTTAAATAATTGTCATTTAAGTTTACACTGAACAATATAACTTGACTCAAGTTAGTGGAGCTGCACAAAATAGCCACACCACGTATAAGAAACTGGTTAATCAACTGGAATCATCAAGGAAAATTACCCAATATGAGGATTCTTTATAACAATAACAATTTCAGAACCACAGAAGAGGATCATCAAATTTGTATCTATCTAAGTCTGAAAATCGGGATCATGCATCTTAGTGACTGTGGTCAAAGACACAAAAACTGCTTATAAAATCATTTGAGGTTGAAAGATGTGGTCACTTTACCTGTTTAAAATATAGGACCCATGAGACTTCAGAACAGTGCCTTGTTCCCTAACTAAAGTCAGTTATAGCCACAGCACACCGTCCTCAGTGTTGCATCAAAAGACAAGGCACAGCATCGTGTCAGCCAACCAAGCATTTTACCTGAAGTTTTCTTTTAAAGTCTTTGATCGTCGTTTACTTACTTTCAACACTACATTATCTACCAAAGCATTGCAATATAGCTACTCACGTAGCTAAAGGGGCCTTCATGTCTTTACTTTCGCTTGCATACATCAGTGAAGAAAGCCCCTGTAGGCGGTCTCCAGGAAAACCCAGCAGGTTGATGATTTTGAGCAGGTTTGGGGGCACCATGGATATGCAAAGGTGAAAAAGGCCATATCCAAAGCTAACAGCACCTTTCAGTCTGTTTAGAGACTCCTCAGACACCCCTTCAGCCACAATGTGATTATCATTTGCAGCGTCAGAAGTCAAGGGCTCTTCAGTTAGCTTCTTCTGATACAGCTCCTGAAGGGCACTGATGTCCAGATAGCATTTATTGTAAATCTTCCAGGCTTTTCTAAGGATCCACCCACCTTTTATATATGCTATAAGGAAAAAGGAGAAAAACATTCAAAAATAAGCATTCAAAATAGTTTTTTGCGTTTGAATAATAAAGGATATTGGAAACCTAAAAATCGAGCAAAAATTTAAAAACATAAAAATTACTATCTATCACTGCACCCTGTTTTCTTTATAGCATTTACTTAGGTTTCTTATTTGTTGTCAGTAGGACCATAGGCAAGAACCATGTGTTTCATTGTTACATCAAGCTCTTCTTGCAGTAGCTGGGGTATAGTATATAATATATGTTGAAAGAAAGACAGCAAGAAAGACAGGAAGAAAGAAGAGAGGAAGAGAGGAAGGGAGGGAAGAAAAAAGGGAGGAAAAATGCATCACTTGAATTCAACTTTTTCTTTTCATGGGTTCTATGAAACCCTCCTCCGCTTCTCTGAACTACTGTGGCACTTTCCTGATAAACCTCTTTTATAATTCTTTCATTTGTCTACCTTGTTTCATTTCTGCTCAAAAGCAAGTTCTTAGTGCAGTTCACTGCTAAATTTATACCCAAGCACCAAGCATTCCACCTTGCCAAGCCTCTTTTATAATTCTTTCATTTGTCTACCTTGTTTCATTTCTGCTCAAAAGAAAGTTCTTAGTGCAGTTCACTGCTAAATTTATACCCAAGCACCAAGCATTCCACCTTGCCAAAAAATAAAACAAGCAAACAAAAAGTATTAAAGAACATTTACTGAGTAAACAAATGGCCAGTTTATTATCCAAAAAAGTCATTCACGCTCAATGCAGAAATGCAAAGAATCCCCAATTCACCTAAATCTGATGCTTCCTGTGTGGCTTAACCGCACCTTATTAGGATGGCTTTATTTGGTCTATGACAACAGTACTAACCAGTGCCCCAGCAAAGAGACGTCCACAGTGAAGATGGTGGCAAAGAGTAAGTTACTCGACACCAGAGGGTGAAAATCTGTCATTTTTAAAGCTGCTTCCATTATTTCTTATTAGGCCAATTTTTCTTAACAAAGCCCTCTTGAGAACATGTACCACAAGGCAGACGTCAAAGATAAGCGGTGAGACATGGGATCTACCTCCCTCCACGCCCTGCTGCTCCTCTCAGACAAGTCCTCAGGATGCTGCTGTCAACCCCTCCTCCCATGAACACTGTCACCTTCAGATGAGTATGGGGGGGTGTGAATTTATCTGTGATTATCTGAGTGCATCACCACCACATACAATACTCTGACCCTCAAGCACAAATTGAACACATGAACTGTCCCCAACTTCCAGGCCCTTTAGAACAGCATAAAAACAAGTTTTTAAAAAGTTGTTTACAGATCTCAGAAATATATAATATAAAATAAAATCTAATTTGTAAAATCACAACCCCTGAATTGGAAGTGATCTAAGATTATACTAGTATGGTATCTGTAGAAAATTGTTAACATAGCAGNCCCTCCTCCCATGAACACTGTCACCTTCAGATGAGTATGGGGGGGTGTGAATTTATCTGTGATTATCTGAGTGCATCACCACCACATACAATACTCTGACCCTCAAGCACAAATTGAACACATGAACTGTCCCCAACTTCCAGGCCCTTTAGAACAGCATAAAAACAAGTTTTTAAAAAGTTGTTTACAGATCTCAGAAATATATAATATAAAATAAAATCTAATTTGTAAAATCACAACCCCTGAATTGGAAGTGATCTAAGATTATACTAGTATGGTATCTGTAGAAAATTGTTAACATAGCAGGCCTGACTGCTATCCTTCAAAAGGCCTGCTAACAAGGTGGTTCCTTGGCTGGACTGGGAATTTGGATTTTGGGGGCTTTTTTACCATTCCCAGAACCTATAAGAGTGGCTCAATTTGTGTGTCTAAACTGTTTGTACAAATAATATGATTTATACTGAACACTTGATTTACTTCTGGGAGTCTGGAATTTGGGTATGTGCAAGGCATAAGGTGCGTACATGATCAGCCCCCAATAAGAACTCTGGGCATAGGTCTTTAACAAGATTCCCCACTGGTAACGTTTCATTCATGTTGTCACAACTCGTTGGTGGGAGAATTAAACACATTCAGCGTGACTCCACTGCGAGTGGATCCTTGGAAGCTTGTGCCTGGTCTTCCCTGGACTTTGCCCATGCACCTTTCCCTTTGATGATTTTGCTTTGTATCCTTTTGTTGTGAGAAATTATGGCTCTGAGTACAACTATATGCTGAGTCCTGTGAGTCCTTACAGCAAATTATCAAACCTGGGGGTGATCTTGGGGACCCCTAAACTGCAGTATCAAGCTATCATTTTACTTAAGCCTATCGATTTTCTGACAAATGATGACTACATCTCCTATTGGATCACAATGAAAACACAACCATCCTATAAGTTCTGGGTAATTGCTGTCCCACACTCTATGTCTACTGAAAAGAATGCTATAAGACAGAATAAGCAAGAAAACAAATGTCTATAAAAGTTCTTTTAAGGGAACTATTTTTAATAACATTATGATTATAAAAGTAATACACATTTGAAACAATTTTTTATTCAGTTCCATTTAACAGACAGATCTACTGCACAAATATTACATTTCAGGTACTGTTCTAGGTGAATCAAAGAGAAATAAGACATAGTTCCTTCCTTTAAGAGGCTCACAAATTTGGCTTCTTGTCAAGATGGTGGAATGGATGGTCCCCAGTGTCACTTTCTCCCACAAATCAATCAATTTGCAACTATTGGAGGGCAGTAATAGCCAAGCTGGGGCTGCTGGGGATCAGGGGAAAAGGAGGAGAGACCTAAAGAGTGCATGAAGGTGGGAGAAGCCATGATGAGAGAAAGAACGAACCTCTCCAACCTTTGTGAGCCCCTGCCGCTCCAAGGCTGGAGCTGGTGAGTGCATGGAGCAGGGCTGGCAAAAAACTGCAGCTGCGCCCTTTGGATGATGTTGCTTGGAGGTGGCAGGGGAGAAGAGGGCCTTGGTGGCCTCCAGGCCAGCAAGACCACTAAAAGGGTTCCTGTGGACCCACATAGGAGGAGCCACAGACAACTGAGAAAGGAGCCACTCAGAGGCTGGTGAGTCACTGCAAGGGACCAGCACATGGCCCGCCCCATGGGAAGTGATTGGAGCATGGTCTGTGGGGGAGATAGGCCCACCGGGAGAACACTGGGGCACAGCATGGACAGCTGATCTGCCCCCCAATCAGTGCAGAACCGCTCAGTGGAGACTGGTCAGGAATGCAGATCTGCAGGGGGTGCAGTTCGCTGAAAGGACTCAGGTCCAGACCAGAGTTTCCATACAACCCAAGGTGTACCAGATCTCATGAGACCCAGAAGTGCCTATAAAGTCAACCATTAAAACCTGAGCTGCACAGAAAGCCTTCCTAGGGAATTAGCAGCAAAGCAACAATTTAGCTCAACCACAGAGCTCAGGTGCTGGTCCCCACAGGAAGTTCTCCCATTCTAGAAGTAAGCAAAGGACAATAGATTGGTTCCAGTGCAGAGTTTAAGTAGTGGGAACAGCAAGTAATCCAACACAGAACTGTAAGAAAAAACAAAGTACCCACAGACCAGAAACAAAGTTTGATACTAACTAGTGGGGGTCTCACATCACCAAGGAACACCTATAAAATCTAGAAGGACCAGAAGTCCCCTGGACTATCAAGCCAGGTAGAGGGGAGAGCTGGGGTCTCCAGCCATGCCCCCTGACACCTGCAACCAGCCCAGCAATGACCACTGGGCAGCCCCAGGAAGCACACCTGGCTCTCCCGAGCTGGGGCGGTCGGGGGCCAAGGGCCTCAGCCACACCCACCCACACACCTGCAGCCAGACCTGCAATGACCACTGAATCACCACAGGAAGTACCCTGGGTTCTCCCAAGCTGGGGCAGTGGGGGGCTAGGTCTTCAGCCACACAGCCCTGACATCTCTACCCAGCCCAGTTATGACCAAGCCACCACTAGAGGCCCTCTGGCCTCTCCTGCAGGGATGAGGGGCATGCCATAGGCCTCAACCCTGTCCCTCCTCCTTCCTCCTTCTCCTACCCTATTTCTTTCCCCTTCCCCTCTGCCCCTCCCCCCAACTGCTCCTCAACATCATAGAATGTAGAAAAATAGTATTAATAAATAAACTTAAAAAAAGAAAAGAGGCTCACAAATTTTTTTCCTTCCTAAATAGAAGTACTATGGGAAAACAAAGATTTGAGAAAATACTGAAGTTTCTTTGTATGCTAACGAAGTGGATTTTTAAAGGTTTCGATTGATCCAACATGCATGCTTACAAACAAGAAAGATGATTCTCAGTTACAATCCAAAAAGCCAAAGATTTAATTAAAAAGCAGAAAAGAAAAAATAAGTAAATAGGAAACTAGAATACAGTACATAGTCTCAAGAACACAAAAGGAATTGGGATCTCTAATTGAAAACAAATTATCATCGGCTACAGATAAAAAAAGAAAAGAAAATTTGCAAAACGCTAAAAATGTTAATCCGCTATTAGTTACATTTCTATTATGTTCCTGGGATGGTGCTTGGTATTGGAGGGACACAAAAGAACTCTAACATAATCTCAGCCCTCCAAATGTCCACAATAAAAATAGGAAACAAACATAAATGAAAAATAAGCATGCATGTAAGACAATATATATATTTAAATGGTCCACTGGGTCATATGTAGAAAAAGTAAAAACAAATAACACTGAAATTGATATAGGAGGTGTTCAGTTTCCCTGGGCTTGGGTTTCAGGTAAAAACAAATAATGCTGAGATGGATATGGGAGGTGCTCAGTTTCCCTGGGCTTGGGTTTCAGGTACACCTCTGGGTTTTAAGCCACTTGCCCAGGTCTCAGGCCCCTCCTCTGGGACCTCCCCCAGAGGAAAGCTACTGTTGCCAGTTAGACCTATTTTCAGTACCAAAATGAGGGAAATGAGACCACAAAGGGCTGGCTTATGCAAATCCAGTGGCTGAGCATGCTCAGTAAAGTGAAGTCTATCCTCTGAATGACCGTCCACTAGAGGTGCTAGAGAGCACAGAATATTTTTGAATATGCCTGGTACATGGGATAGGATTTGACCAATGAACATGCTCTGAGAAGAAACCAGCTGAGCATGTGCAAGACTATGTTACATAACTGGGAACCAACCCCTTCAATGAATATTCATTAGGTAGCAAAACTATAAAAGCTGAATCCTAGCAAAAGGCAGGGCTATTGCTCACTCTCCTGGAGTCAGCTTGCACTCTGCCCATAGAGTGTATATTTCTTTTCTTTGGTATCAAACTTACTTTCAGCAAGTGTCTGCTCACTCTCTTGAGTCAGCCTGCACTCTCTACTTCAGTATGTATTTCTTGCCTTTGTGTTAAACTTGGAGTGGGTCCTGCTCAGTCTCTGAAGCTATGCCACACTCTATGAAATCTGTACCTATTATTTGTTATGTTGAACCTGTTCTCACTTTCTGCTGTGACTCTGCTCTTGAATTCTTTCCCGTGGTGGAGTCAAGAACCTGGTAAGAGGATGGGGTGGGTTAAGGCCGACTACCGGGCCCCCACCCGGACCCTACCTCTGACATCAAGATTATGAATGAATTGTTATTTATTTCCTTTTCTTGGTTATTAAATTGTTTTTCATGTAATAACTACATAAACAAATTAGAAGGTGCAAAAAAGTATTGCAGGATTTCGGTAGAAAACTTTACTCCTTCCCACCCCCACTCCTAACTGGAATTTTGGAGGGAAAAAGTGAACTCCATTTTATCCTGTCTTTTCCAGGCTGTCTTAGCTTTATTAAAGTAATGGAGCTCCAATTTAGGGAAGGGCAGCTTTCCAGGAGACTGGAACAGGGGCGTGACTAGGGACAGATGGACATGTGGTTCAGAGACATGAAACAGGAGACACACCGGGACAGAAGGGTGTATGTCCCACTAAGGAATGAACACCTGCTGGAGGAGACACGGGGCATCTCTAACACTGGGGTTGAAGGGACTAGGGTTAAGGAAATGAATTGTAACAATCCAGGTCTCAGGTGAGGATTTATAGGAAAGGATGGTAGTTATGCAAACAAACATAAGAACCATCAATTCCCGCCTGCGTGGAACTCAGTCAACAAAATGTAAAAAACTACACAGTAAAAACCCCTTTCTATAGAATAAAAATGAAATGAATTCAACATGCCTTTAATTTCTTGCCGAAGACAGGTGTCTCAGTGCCAGTGTTTGAAAGCACATGTGAAAGTTTACAGAAACAAGCTTTAAGGACCTTAATTTGAGCCAGGGAAACAGAACCTAATGTTTCAGACTAATTCAAAGATTACATACCGAAATATAAGCAAAACAAAGTGAGCACACTTGTAGAGACTTTGCTTTGACTACTTTCTACGTTCAACTTGGCGTTGACATGCGTTCTCTAGGACTTGACCTGTTCCTGGTCTCAAACTCTGAACCAGCACTTCTAACCACAGCGAGGGCCGCAGTAGAGAGTGCACGCAGCCTCTTTGCACCTGCAGGAGGGGTGCAAAGAGCCCAGCCTGTCCTGGGCAGCAGCACCGCAGCTCCTGCAGGAGTTGTGCGAAGAGCTCAATGTGCCCTGGTGGCTGTACCGCAGCTCCTGCAGGAGGGGTGCTGACAGCTCCGTGTAGCAATGCAGCAAATGAGCCATGCCTTCCCACCAAGCAGAGAACAGGGTGTGTGAAAGCCACACACTTTGCATGGCCTTGCACACGGCTCCTGGGAAAGGTCAAATGGAAATCTTTCAGCCTTCAGCCATTGATCTCTCTGCACCTGCGGAGGAAGGCAGAGAAAGAAGAAAACCACAGGCCATTTGCCCTACCCTATTAGCCAATAGAGGGAGGGGAGACAGGAAACCTGGCCCCATATGGGGGTGAAAGTCTTCCTGGGAAAGGGCAAGAGTCTCCTGGAAAAGGAAAACATCAAGTTATACTAAACTGATCTTGTAATAAATACTGTAAATTTTCAGGGGGACTGTATCTGGTGAGAGCACCTAACATAGTATCTTGTCTGGTTCACTTGTCCTGGAATGAGGCTGGTTAACCCCATAATGGAAGGTAAGTCTAGGCTTGCCTTTCTTATTACCCAAATAAAAGGCTTTAGAGGAGGAAAGATAAGTTAGTTTTCACCAGTCAACCTACCTCCTCATTATCTTTACCCCCAGTCAACTGACTTCAAATAGACTCAGTTCTCTAATCCCAATATTTTTCCCGAATGGCATCTCCTTTCCTCCATTCTTCCCTTTAATTCACCTAATATATACCCACTACCTGCTAAGCAAATGCACAACACAGATGTCAGGGACAGAGAGAAGGAACTGGACTTTTGTTCTCTGCAATGATGGTCAGGAACAGGATCAAGATCCTTGACCTCCACAAAGGTTCAGTATCACTCGTTCCTTGTGCAAGCTCTATGACTGACTTCTGTGCCTACTGGCTAAAGCATCTCCCTGAATTAGAATTTATTCGCCCATCTTTTCTCTTGCTAACCTATCAGTTCCCTCAGGGCAAGAGCTGCATCTCATTTACCTCTAGACCAGTATCTATCATCTCACAGTACCTGACACCTAGTAAGTGCTCAGTAAATGTAGGGAAAAAGGTCAAACAGCAGGTAGATCAACACAGTCCCTGCCCTTAAGGAGTTTACAGTCTAATACTTTAGGAAGACATGTAAATAAAAATTTGTATCGCCTCCTGCAGGGTTGAATGCTCTAACTGGCCATATCCAGGGTACACATAGAGCAAAAAAGCCAGATTGACAAAGTTGGTGAGTTAGGAGTATATGAAGGAAAAAGGTGGGCCGAGCCCGTGGTGCACTTGGGAGAGTGCGGCACTTGGAGCGCAGCTGCGCTCCCGCCGTGGGTTCGGATCCTATATAGGGATGACCGGTGTGCTCACAGTGCTCACTGGCTGAGCACGGTGTGGCCGGTCTCAAAAAGGACAAAAAAAAAAAAAAAAAAAGAAAAAAAAAAAAAAAAAAAAAAAAGAAGAAGAAGAAGAGGGCCTGGGCTGCACTGGATCAGGCAAGAGAGAAAAATAAAGCTGGAAGGATGATCCAAGCTGAGAGGGGAGGGTGAGCACAGGCAGGCAGCAGCAAAGGGAATTCAAGGAACCGCTAGATGAGGTAGAAGGAAGGCAGGAGGCAGGAAGTCGGGCAGGTTCTCACATGCCACCCAAGGGGGAATGTGGACTTTACCTTGCAGGTGGTGGTCAGAGCACAGGTGTGAAATGTGTTAGAAAGATGGCCCCAGGGGCCTGTGGAGAATGCAGCCTGGAGAAGAGTGAGAGTCTGTTATTCCATCCCAGGGGCTATCTCCACAGGACCTGGGGGCAGGCCTGAGAACCCGGGCCTCTGGGCATAAGTAACCAAACTGAGATGATGGGAATGGTAAGACCACTAGGAATTTTTATGAAATAAGAACACCATGGCCCTGGTCCTGGTTTTGTCATCACTAATGAGCTGTGTAAACCATTCTCCCTCAGTCAAATCATTCAACCTTAGCTGTCTCCCCTGTCAAATAAGGAAAACAATCTCATGAGGAAATTTAATCGAGCATATATTATGCCAACAATACAAAGATGTGTTTTTTCCCAAAAGGAAATGAAGAAAACATAATAAAACCAGGTGGCAAGTTCCATAAAATAGGTTTGAAAAACCACTTCTTTTTATTGTAAAAGTAATATATACTCACTGCAAAAAAAAAAAAAAAGAAAAGAAAGAAAAGGAAAAAGACCCTTGGATAATAGAGTAAATTAAAAAGATATAAAGTAGTATGGGAAAGTGAAGAGAGATGAGGGAGCAATTCATTATAAAGAAGTTCAAATAGGGTAAATAGAACTTTTTAAAAGAACGAAGCATTAAAAGTTTTGCACAGACTCATCCCTGCCCAGAACTCTGGTGAGTGTGTACGCCCCTTGGCTCCTCTGGGCCACCCCACCCAAGGGCTGGGGAGGGGAACCCATAACAAATGTCTCCAAGAAGATTAGGTTTTTTTCCCCCAAGAAAATCATCCATCTAAAATGTTTTCTAAGAAATGGATCCCAACAATGAAGTAAATAAATTATTTGTAGTTTAATAACCCAGTGGGTGTCTAAAAGGCAAATGAAGCACATTGTTGGTTATGTTTGTTTGTTTGAAACAAATACTGAGCTAGTCATAAAGCAAATGTCGGCTATATACATTTATTAGAACCGGAGGCTTTCACGCCTGTGAGAATTTCACTTTAAAATCAATATCACATTCAGTAAGTCATAAGGCTTCTGGAAGAAGCAAAAATTCTGTCATATCTCTATGATAAACAGGACTAAATAATTGATTAATATCATACTATTAGAAGAACAGGTAAAGGCTATGAAGGCAATTTGTGAAAAATACAATTTATGGATAAAATATAAAAATAGATTCAACCTCACTAATAACCAAAAAAAAAAAAAATGCACAGCAAAGGAGAACATCTAAATGTCCAAGAGGAATTGATTAAATTATGGCACATCTATATGATACACTAATATGCTATTATTTAATATTATATTCTGAAACTGCATCATACGGAAAATATTTGAAATATAATCTATGGAAACGTAGACTACAAAATACTGTAGATTTAATTTTGTAAAAAAAAGGTAGAGAAACATAAAATATTTTATTAACAATAAAGAATGATTTTCTCCAAGTGGTGAAATGAGAGATGACGAACTTGCTAGTTTTTGTATTTTTCTATCTTTTCAAATTTTACATAATAATATTTAGTAATTTTATAATCAGAATAGTTTTAAAAATAAGTAATACAATCTGACAATTCTCACCTTCATGAGGACAGGGACCGTGGCCTGCGTTTGCTCATCTAACACAGTGCTTAGCACACAGTACAAGGTCTATCACTATTTGTTGAATGGATCAATGAATGAACAAATGAAGGAAAGATACACTCATTTTCAAAATTTTGATGTACTTTCACAGTCATACTATATTTTACTACGTTTGCTTTATCCTTCTCTCTCAGCAGGTATTTTCTTAATGGCTAAAATTAGTTCGTTACAAGAGCCTATGAGTGTCAGAAAAAGGAAGTACAAAAATCACAGAAAGGGCCGGCCCGGTGGCACACTGGATAGTGTGCCGCTTGGGAAGCGCGGCGGCGCTCCCG
>NW_007731839.1:38915-39314 GCF_000696425.1 Galeopterus variegatus
AATTCTAGGAAGTCCAAATTTTGGAGGTCAAAATAAAAGTTAAATTTCACATTTGACTTGAGCCAAATAGAAACTAAGAATCTTCAGGTATAAATCAGAAATAGAGACAGAGATAGAGTGAGCGAAAGAGAAAAGAAAGGGGGAAAAACCAGTTTCTGGTAGTCTAGAATGAAAAGTGTGCATGTTACAATTTAGCAGACATATATCCTTCTTCATTTAAGGTTTGGGAGAAAATGCTTTTCTGTGAATTTTAATTGATTTCTTTTTGAATTTTAATTTTTTTCAAGTAAATCCTGCCTCTGAAAGTGGCAGGTTTCTGCTGTCAGTGTCAGAGAGAGGGATAATGACATAAGCAAACAAATCAGGTCAATTTTACCTTTTTTTTTTTTTTTTTTTTTT
>NW_007731839.1:39726-42090 GCF_000696425.1 Galeopterus variegatus
TATCCCTAACTAAAGGTTGTAAAAATGCACGTCATTCAAGTATATTAGGAAATCTTTCATGATTTCCTAACATAATTGAAATCATTGAAGGTGCTCAGGCCTTCAATAATGATTTCCTGAAAACATTAAATTTCAATCAACTATATTTCAATTTAAAGATTATTATCACAACTTGATTCCCATAAAGGAAAAGTATTGTATATCTACATACATATAAAAGACAAGGGTAATTTCTCTAAGTATGACAGAATCATCTTGAGACAAGAGGATGAAACACAGACTTAGGGACTAAAACGACTCTGTTGAACATACATTAAGCACTTATAATCGCAATTTCCCCAGTAATAAATCAGTAGCATGCCCCAAAGAGGAGCCACATGTTTTCAGACTGAAATATGAGGTGTTCTAAAACAAGAGTATTAACAATTGTGTCCACTGAAAAGCTGAAGCCATTAAAAATAATGTGTCAGCATACCTGACAATTCTTGTTTTACAAACGAAAGCACAGCCAGGTAAACTTGACAGTCAGCTATGATTATCTGCCTTTGAAGCCGATCAACCATAGAGGGGGTGGATTTTCGGACATCAACCTGTTTGGTAGAAAGTGCACACCAATAAATTACACACAAAAACAATGATTCCTCCAAACTATTGTACAAAATAATTTCACACAGGAATAGTGAAATAGGGCAGTCACTCAAAGCCAGGATTATACCATGAGCCTACTAGTAGTTTATACCATGAGCCTACCATATTCCCATCAGATCTAGCTTTGTTTTGTGAACAATACAATGCTGAAGAGCATTATGACTCAAAGACAAATATTCTAAGTGATAAAAACTGAATTTATGGGAAACATGAAAATCAACACGAAACTTCAGAATTCACCTTTTTATTAAGCAATATAAATTCTTACTTATCCAAAATAAAAATCATGAAAGGTACAACACTCTCCAAAGTGGATAAGCTAAAAAGTCATCTTGCAGCCATCTAGTAGGATTAATATTAGGGTGCATTCTTTTGGTGCATGCAACTGAGACGTGTAGGATGGAAGCTGATTATATTTCTGTTAAGGAGAAAATACCCTGGGATTATAAATATTAGCTTTGAATAAATCACAAATTGTACTTCAAATTTAAGCTACATAAATAAAAATAAGCAAAAAATCAAATCACTTTTTATAAAATGTTGGTCTTTTATCATAAAGAATGTTTTTAAAATGAGAAAAATAATCATTCTGGAATATAACACTCTGCATTCTTAATTCAAAGGAAACTTGAATAAAATAAGCTAAACAGCTTTCATGTGCTTTCACAATGACATAGAAATTATAGGACTTTTGCAAATATGCCAATACTTTACACAGTACATGCAACAGAGTGACCTCTTTCCCTTTTTTCTAGATTTTAGCATAATCCATCTTGGTCACTGTTGTTCCAAATCTAGCCCCAGATCTCATTACTCTGTTTGTTTGGGAAAATGTCAATCTATTGATGCTTCTGTCTGTTTGTAATAACATCTACTGAGCAGTGCTGTTGGGAGAGCTAATAAGATACTGTATATGAAAATGCTTTTTAAATTGCAAGGACCCATGACAAATGTTAATTATTAACATATGTGCTAGACATGGTATTATATATGGAAATAAACTTACAGTCTAACGAGAGAATATAGACCTTATTACCATGTAATATAGTAAGTGCTCTGAAGGGTAAAGTACAGGGAACTGTGGGAACCTGTAAGCAACACACTCAACAAGGCTTGGGGCCTCAGGCAAGAGTCCTGGGGGTAAGTGACATCTTGGAAGAAATAAACAATGAATAGGAACTAGGTAGAGAGGGGAGAATGTTCTAGGTAGAGGAAAAGTAAATGCCAAGTCAGCCACACAAAGGAGTCTGGACTTTATTGTAATGGCGATGGCAGGGGATGGAGAGGCACACTGAGAACCCAGCAAGCATTATGTTATTTACATTTTACTGGCTGTCCTACGGAGAATGAATAGAGAACTGTGACACTGGTGGCAGACATGCCAGTCTGTCTTAGGCAAGTGGGATGGTGGCTGACCTAGGGAGATGGCAGTGAGGACGGACATAAGTCAATGAATTCAAGAGGTGTTTAAGAAAGAGAGTCAACAGGACTTGGTCACTGATTGGACATCGGGTTTGGAGAAGGAAGAAGCACGGAAAACGATTGCCCTTCTGGAGCATCAGAAGACTGTACTGTGGGCCCGTCCATGACTTCATCCAGGTGGACACCACAAGCAAGAGCAGAGTGAAGCAACCTCCTCTGACTGCTTCACAGGTGAAGGAGCAGAGGAAAGACAGGCAGCCTTTGAGGACTAATCAACAGACTGGTTTGTCGACT
>NW_007731839.1:42230-47175 GCF_000696425.1 Galeopterus variegatus
GTCAACAGGACTTGGTCACTGATTGGACATCGGGTTTGGAGAAGGAAGAAGCACGGAAAACTCTGGCCCTTCTGGAGCATCAGAAGACTGTACTGTGGGCCCGTCCATGACTTCATCCAGGTGGACACCACAAGCAAGAGCAGAGTGAAGCAACCTCCTCTGACTGCTTCACAGGTGAAGGAGCAGAGGAAAGACAGGCAGCCTTTGAGGACTAATCAACAGACTGGTTTGTCGACTGCCTATGTGACACACGTGAGACCTTGGACACGCCAAGAAATATCAGGAGTAGGAAGACACATCTCCCTAGCCTAGAACTTTTGCACAGGAAAGGTGGATTATGCTGCTATTGCGACTTTATTTATAACCAAAGACTGCTGAGGCCTGGGGAAAATTAGGTAAACAGCTAAATCCCAGAATTGTGCCAAAATGCAATTTTGATGTTCAACCACCACCTCATCCTATTTGATTCACATCTATGAAAGCATCATTACCACATGGTCCATAATGGAAGAAGATAATTCTAAGATACCAAGAGAACATGCACTAAATGGCTCTAATGACTAAATGGGGCTTCTATTAAGAGATAAATTTTACATAACCCACAGTCATAAAAAATTCAGTGCTTGGTTTGTTTTTTTTTTTTCAGTCATTTTCTAAACACCAAAACCAAGTAAATGAGCAATGTTCTAAATAAGTAGCACACAGTCCACAACCTAAAGCTGTGTACTTACATTCTTCTTAATTTTATTCTTGATTGTTTCAATCACTCCAGCCTCTTCACTTTCACACAGCTTTTCTGTAGTTTTTAAGTCATCACACGCCAACTGCATTTTTTCTTCCTCAAATGTCATCATGGCATTCTTCCAAGAGGTAAGGAAAGAATGGATGATCAGTTAGTGCCTGAAAACTTACGCCAATTTATCACAACAAAACTCTAAACTAGAAAATACCAAAACAAACCAAAGCAAAAAACCACTTAAAATTATTTGTTGCAAGTAAAAGAATCAAAATGTTACACAGCATACCCTACTCCTTTACAGAAACTACAGTTTGTGGTTCTTACTAAACAGAGTAAGAGAAATTCTGTATAATTTCTGATTGGTTCCCTCAATTCAGTTTTTAAAGCAGTATATCTCATTCAAAAGTTCATTCTACTCCCACATAGATCCTTGGCTCCAACGAGTACTGCACAGAAACGCTAATGAAACAGCCTGTAGGTGCTCTTTGAATATCATCAGTCTTTCCAGGAACAGCAATATCAGTGGGCTCACTTATAAGGAATTCATCTTACATTGTCTACAGTTAAAAATTCCACTGACAGTTGGTTTCCAGGCACCTCGTGCTGGTACATTTTCAGGCCACATTTGCCTGGGTAGGGGCTGAAACCTGCAACTTTTACCCAGTAGGACTGAGGTTTCTGAGATTAATGGTCTGTAGGAGCAAACACAGAGTTGTTGCAGGATACCTGGTTCTTGGAAGGACCTAATGGATTTACCGTCTTCAGTTCTCTGTTCCCTATCAGTTTCCTCCAGTTCCATCTGGGCATTCTAGGCCTCCTCAGTATGGCTCTAACCTACTTCCCCATTCTAGCCAAACCAGACCACAGTCACCTTTGCCCGAATGTCCCTGCCACACTCTTCTTCCCAACCACCCTCTCAAGCTGCTGCAATCTCAACCCTGCCACAGCCTTGCTCCCCACCCCCTTCTCCACCACCAGCTCAGCCAAGACCCTGTGACTCTGTCTCTCTTGCAGCCCTTGTGGCCACTTGGGTACTAATGTTACGATCCCCACCCAGTGCCATTTTCCTCAAGGCCTTGTAAACAGTAGGCCTTACCATTTTGTTGTATTAACTGGTGATGAGAGGAAATAAATAGCTTGAATGAAAACCCGTGTCCCTGGAGACTGGCCTGGTGCCAGTGGTTGGGCACCACCAGGCTGTGCGTGACATGCCCATTTGCTGACATCTTTCTAAATCCAAATCTAAAGGCTTTCGATCTATTCATGACTTTTTTTTTACGTTGTTATACAATTCTGATAGTTTTTTTTAAATTATGTGTTTAAAAGTAGTTTGCAAGATAAGTGTTTCTGAAACATGAAAGCATCTAATTTTCTACATTGCCCATTTTACATTACCAATTCTGTATTACCAGTTTACCTAACTGCAACCTATTCCCTTAATTCTCAGATATTAGTGTTTGGAAATACTAACCAACAAACTTTAGCTTTGTTTCTTTACCTTGTCTCCTAGTCCACATTTATTCTATAATTTTAGAGCAAACCTTTATTACCCAAATTCAGATCTTTTTTTGCCTCTGTAATGCAGTTTTAATTTTTAAAGAAGTCTTTCAATTACATGATGATTCTAACAAGGGTTTTGGTCAGGAAAAATGTAATATTCTAGAAGTAAGGTGTAAGCATTTTATTTTTAAAATCGGGAAAGAGAAGTTATCTCATAGGCATTGGTTAACAGGCCAAAACTTTATGTCGGTTTTAAACCCTAATAGATTTTCTAAAACAGTGTATCTGTACAGCTGGTAGATATAGTTGTTTCCTTACACCAACACCTCTCCCCGTAGCAACTTACCAAAAAACTGACAAAGCTGGCTCCAAAACTCATTAATGGGCTATGATTTCTGTTAAGAAAACAAAATAAAATTATTCTTGTTATAAACTTTTATTTTAAAAGCATTTGATATATCAGGATCACTATATAATCCTAATAATTGAATAGAAGAAATTAAGGTCATCAAGCAGATGAAATTACCCTAAGAAAACAGTTAAAGAGGCAAGGTGATTCACAGCCCTGTCTGCCAGGATAGAGTCTGCCCCTGATTCTTTAGAGAGCGAGGTGGACAATAAAATCAAATTACAACAAGGACTGCCTTAGCAAACTTTTAAATTGTGGCTACTAAAGAGTTGACATATTTAATATAAAGATGGCAGAAATGATCCAATATTTGCAAAATCATGGCCAAAAGAAGATGGTTACTATTCATTTTTAAGATGTAAAACTTGTCCAAAACTTTCTACTTATATAATCAGTATAATTTCTAGAGTAGATCAAAGAGTTTCCCCACTGAACCAGATCTCACAAACTCATCTATGCAAGAACGTTAAGAACACTTCCTTAAGAGTCAGCCATTCCCACTGTGATTGATACTCAGTCATTTTCCAACTTTATAGTAAGCCAAAAACAAAACAAAACAAAACCAATACCAATTAAATTTAAAGAATATAAGAACATAAACTTTCTGCTTCAAATTCAAAAATGGTACAAAACTGAAATCTCTAAAAACTGTACTAAAAGGAAAACCAAGTTGTAATTGCCTTCTTATATAAAAATCATTTCAATATGCAAATAATATGTGGTCAATATAGAAAAAATGTGACAATTTAGTCAATCCCCTTCTGGATATGTAGGTTGTATACAAAGTGATTGAATGTGTGTGTGTATGAGGCAGATAATATGCACATCTATATGTGTATATTGATATGTACATATACACATATACCTAATGTTTGGATGAACATCTTTGTACATATATTTTTGCAAGCAGGTCCAAATATATTCTTGGGATAAATTGTTACAGGTAGCATTACTGAGTCAAAGGTATGCACATCCATTTTTCTCTTGGAGTGGTGTATGTGTATGTGTGTTTGCGTGTGACAGAGAGAAAGAGAGAGGAGAGAGAGAGATCCAGGACTCAACCTATCTGGAATGTTAACATTCTGCTAACATTTTTTTCATCTACTTTGTACCAACCCAAATTCTACAGTTAATAACAGTTTGTTTACCCCACTTAATAGGATACTTAAACATACAACAAAATAAACAAACAAACAAACAACCCCACCCCCCAGGTGATCACTGGTGAAGAATCCCAAACTAGCACTTCATACCCACACATCTTGCTCGAACAGCACACTATTGTGAAGTCTCTGTCATCCCTACAATCTGCTTCAAAGAAGGTACTAGTTTTTCTCATTCCATAGCACTACATAGATAAAACATCATAAACTCTGACCCTACTACATTATACATCATATGTGCCTGACACATTGCAGGCATTCAACAAATATGAATCGGTGAAGGAAGGAATGACACAGAACTGTGCCTTTCAGGAACAGACAGCTTTCAATCAAATGCTGATTATTAGGATTTTTCCCTTCTTTTCCCTTTCCTTGTTTACATGTTAACCATTTTGCCACTTGAGAAATGAAAGAAGCTGAAAGTAGGGCCTAGTGTTGCTATATTTGCTTCTTGTTCTTGACTAAAATTAGGTTTCTGAGAGCCATGGCAATTAATTATTCATGGTACCTAGCCTAGCCCTTATTACTTCACATACCATCTTATCACTTAAGTGAAAAAAAAAAAGTAGAAACCAGCCCAGCGGAAACATTTTCCCCTCCTCGAAGTGCTGTCTGTAACCCCACAGCACCCAGGTGCATCAGGCACTCAGTGACGCATGGCTCAACGAGCAGTGCCCTGTCATATGCTGCACATCACTCGGTGTTGGAGGAGCTCAGTCTAGCAAGGTTCACCTGTTTAGTTCACTTGGTTTTCTAACTTACCATACTTAAAGTGAGCCTAAGTTGACTTAACTCATCCTAATCAATTTTGGCCCACACGTGTCTCTACACAAAATATTCATTTTGGAGATTTAGAAATGCTGGCAAAGCGTACAAGGATCATTACTTCAAAACTAGTGCTAGGGCAGGAGAAAGAAGAAGCTGCCAGCTCATTTCAATATTGCTCATGTTAGGAACCAGCAGACAATGCTCAAACAAGAGGGGAGTGGTGGCATTATGCAAAGGTTGAGTATGAAGGTAAGCATTAAAACCAGCATACAAACCTTTCTAAATACCAGAAGATAAAAAAGAGAAAAAAAAAGGAGGTAGGGCAAGTGAAATAAACCGCAGACAAAACCCCACTTATTTAAAAGA
>NW_007731839.1:47621-48352 GCF_000696425.1 Galeopterus variegatus
GGTTGAGTATGAAGGTAAGCATTAAAACCAGCATACAAACCTTTCTAAATACCAGAAGATAAGAAAAAAGAGGAAAAAAAAGGAGGTAGGGCAAGTGAAATAAACCGCAGACAAAACCCCACTTATTTAAAAGAAAGGAGGACATAAACATATATACATATTTGCTGATATTGAAAAAACAATGGTAGGATAACCCATATATTTTTTAAAAATGGATAATTATAAGTTGATGGAGGGAACAGGGAAGAAGAAACAAGGATAGAAACAAAGCTTCCTTATATATAACTTGTTTTTATATTTGACTTTGAAACCATGTAAATATTATACACAATAATAATATCAGATTAAATTTTAATAACGCAATCCCTAAAAAACCCAAAGTAAAACGAATTAAATGCACTTATATGTGAATCCAGCTGGGAACATAACCACACAGAATGTAACTATCCCGAGTGACTTTAAAACACAGTAATCTGACGTTATATCCCTATTATGAAATATCCTTAAAAACGGACCCCGGAAGACAGCCCAAAAAACTTAATCTGTTTGTGGTGATTATATTCTTCCTGGACAAGTGGGTTTTGTTATTCTAAGGCTGCTGGGTATGAAGTTTGTGATAAAACAATGAGTAAGAATGTTGATGTGCACAGGAAAAATGATGAAGTTAATTTGAAAATCTTATAGTCCATGAAAGAATCAATGCAAACAAGTGTATTTTTTTTAATCTTAAA
>NW_007731839.1:48417-50455 GCF_000696425.1 Galeopterus variegatus
ATATCAGATTAAATTTTAATAACGCAATCCCTAAAAAACCCAAAGTAAAACGAATTAAATGTACTTATATGTGAATCCAGCTGGGAACATAACCACACAGAATGTAACTATCCCGAGTGACTTTAAAACACAGTAATCTGATGTTATATCCCTATTATGAAATATCCTTAAAAACGGACCCCGGAAGACAGCCAAAAAAACTTAATCTGTTTGTGGTGATTATATTCTTCCTGGACAAGTGGGTTTTGTTATTCTAAGGCTGCTGGGTGTGAAGTTTGTGATAAAACAATGAGTAAGAATGTTGATGTGCACAGGAAAAATGATGAAGTTAATTTGAAAATCTTATAGTCCATGAAAGAATCAATGCAAACAAGTGTATTTTTTTTAATCTTAAAAAAGTAGCTCTGTCCACTGAAAAAGCCTAGAAACAATGACCACTCAGGAGCACTGTGCATGCCCAGCATCCTCTCTAAGTACATTAAGGAAAAGAGACCACGGCTCCTTGAAGAAATGGCTGAGTCCAGGTCAGGGGCAAGAAATGTTCAAGAAGAAACTGAAATATATTGTTAGAGAAATAAGGAAGTTTAAAAACATATTAGAGTCTTGAAGAGGTTCCCACTGGCTAAAGGTGGAACAATTTGATGATTCTGGAGGGCAAAAACAGCAATGGAGTAAAACATCAAATAAATTTAAACCAAGAGTTCATAACGATATATATTTTTTTCTTCCTTTTTGTCTTTTTTCGTGTCCAGCAACGGATCGCAACCCTCAGTGTCGCGCCCGTACCGGACCGGACCGGCAACGGGATTGCAACCCTCGGTGCTGCACCCGCACCTCGCTCAGCCAGTGAGCGGGAACCGGTCTGTATGTGGGATCCGAACCCTCGGTGGGAGCGCCGCTGCACTCCCAAGTGGAGCACTGTAGCAGTGCGCCACCAGGCCAGCCCCATAACGATATTTTTAAATTAAAAACAAACAAACAAACAAAAACAGTCCCCACTGGTTGTTTATGGAGGATTTTAGGGAACTAACTCATTATTTTGAAAACTGATAAAAAAGAAAAATTATAAGCATTTACCCTGATTTTTCCCTATGAACTCGGAGTAACCAGTTAGTTGTGGGGAAGGGAGAATTTATCTTGACAGAAGTATCCTGGGCTAATAAGTGAAAATCAAATAACAGAACTACAGTATCACCATTTTGCAGCTCCTAATGAATTAATGAACATAGGTAATGATCATAAAGACAGGGACAGGAGAACATATTAAAAACTACCATGGTGATAGAATCAGCAAAATCCAAGCTGTGGGAAATTCTACAGGACACAGATCCTAGGTTCCTCAACAATAAAACAACAAAAACACATAAAGATACACATAAGAGACATGAAACAACAACAAATATATACACACACATATATAAACACATAAACACAATAGCAACAATTAGAAAATAAAATTTAAAAATTACCATTCACAATAGCACCAAAATATTAATTATCTAAGAATGGCTCTAACAAAGATGTGTAATGCTCCTACACTGAAAATTCAAAAACATTGCTAAGAGAAATTAAATACTAAATCAGGGTTTCCCAACAGTGGCATTCTTAACATTTGGGACAGATAATTCTTTGTTTGGGGGCTGTCCTGGACCTCGTGGGATACTGAGCAGCATCCCTGTGTCCTCCGCCCACAAGATGCCAGTAGCACACTGCCCCCCCACCCGCTGACCAAAGGTGTGACAACCAAAATGTCTCCAGACATTGCCAAATGTTTTCTGGGGGCAAAAACCAAACCTGGTTGAGAACCACTAACCTAAATAAAGAGATGAACAATTTTTGTAGATTGGAAATATTGCTAAGGGTTATTTTTGTGTTTTATTGGTTTTCTTTTTTGGCAGCAGACTGGTACAGGGATCTGAACCCTTGACCTTGGTGTTACAAGGCTGCACTCTAACCAACTGAGCCAACTGGCCAGCTGAAGACATTAATTTCTCCTAAAATGAACCACAGATTCAATGCAATTCCAAGCAAAATCCCT
>NW_007731839.1:51910-53103 GCF_000696425.1 Galeopterus variegatus
GGATGTGGAGCAAGTGGAACTGTCATACATTGCTCAGCATTATCTACTAAAGCTAAATATATGACTATTTTATGACCCAGTAATTTCGTTCCTAGGTGTATATGTATACAACAGAATTTAATGATTATATCTCCCCCCACAAAAAAATACATGTACAGTAATAGCAGTATTAGTCATAGTAGCCTCAAGTTAGAAAGTAATTCAAATGTCTATCAACAGAAGAATGAATCAGGTAATTGTAGAAGATTTATTCAATGGAATGGTTCACACTATGGAAAACAACAAACTACACTTGGTATTGTGAGTCTTTTTAATTATGGCCAATCTGACGAAAGTATAATGGTATCTCATTGTGGTTTTAATCTATGTTTCCCTAAAAATGAATCATTTCCAGCACTTTTCAATACGCTTATTGACTTTTGGATACTGTATTAGTCCATTTCTGTTGCTTATAACAGAATACCTGAAACAGAGTAATTTATAAATGCAATAACATGAATCAATTTATAGTTAAATGCAATAACATGAATCGATCTCATAGNGAAGACATTAATTTCTCCTAAAATGAACCACAGATTCAATGCAATTCCAAGCAAAATCCCTGGAGTGTATGTGTTGAAAAATTGATTCTAAACTTTATATGAAAAAGCAAAATATTTAGAATAGCCAAAGCAAAGTTGAAGAACAAAGCTGGAGACTTACATTACCAGATATTAAGACAAATAAAATTAAGAACTTCTGTTCACTCTTAAGAGATTAGAAAAGGCAAAACACAAACCAGGAGAAGACATCTGCAATACATAGATCCAACAAAGAACTCATCTTCAGAACATATTAAAAACTCTCATGAATCAGTAAAAATTACTGACAACCCAGTTAAAAATGGGCAAAAGTCTTGAATAGGCACTTCACAAAAGAGGGTATCTGCAATGTGTCAAATGTCTCCCAAAAGTTCATGTATTGGAAACTTGATCTCCATTGTAACAGAGTTAAGAGAGTAGAAAATCCAATTATGTGCAGGGCCTTTGAGAGATGACTGAATCATTAGGACTATGTCCTCATGAATGGATTAATCAATTCATGAGGACATAGTCCTAATGATTCAAGTGTTACTGAGACCAAGTGTTAGTGAGGATGTGGAGCAAGTGGAACTGTCATACATTGCTCAGCATTATCTACTAAAGCTAAATATA
>NW_007731839.1:54370-60193 GCF_000696425.1 Galeopterus variegatus
ATAAATGCAATAACATGAATCAATTTATAGTTAAATGCAATAACATGAATCGATCTCATAGATACAATGTTGAGTGAAAGAAGCCAGACACAAAAGAGTACATACTAAAGGATTCCATTTTTATCAAGTTCAAAACCATTATTATGACCTCTAATGGTACAAGTAGTTACTTTTGAGGTAATATCAGAGAAGGAGCCCAAGGGAACATACTGGAGCTGAAAATGTTCCATAACTTTATCTGGATGGTAATTACACCAGTGTTTACCTATGTAAAAATTCTTTACAATATGTAAGTTTTATCTCATGAAAAAGATTTTTAAAAATTAAAAAGAAGAGAAAAAATCAGATAAATGATAACTGATGGGTATTTGATAATATTAATGAATTTGTATTAATTCTTCTAGGTGGGGCAATGGTTCTGTGACTACTAAAAGGATTCTCTAGCTTTTAGAGACTCATATGAAAGTATTTACAGATGATATGATGACTGGGATTTGTTTCAAAATAATTTGAAGGGTAAAAGATTTAAGAGTGGGCAGAAGTATAGATATAACAATATTGTCTATGACTTGATAACTATTGAGGTTGAGGGACTGGAACGTTGGAATACATTAAATTACGGCATGTACTTTGGAAGAGGTATGAAAATTTCCAAAATAAAAAGTTAAAAAAAACCCATACAAATAAAAATGTTTCCTGGAAGATACAGTGTCTTTTGGGATCCTTTGATGAGAGGGCTTCTTATGGTAACTGTCATAGTCTGCTTTTTAAAAATGAACCATGAGTAATAAATAGCTCTAAATTTTTCTCTCTGTATAATGAGTCACCCAAAGGTAGAAAACCTGTTGAGAATAAAGGAAGCAATTGACTGTTTATTCCTTTATTTGCCAACATTGCCACGGGGAAAAAAAAAGTTTCTCCACGATATTAAAAATGGGATATAAAAGATCTCCAGGATATAAAAATGATGAAGATACTGCTTCCTGAAATATAGTGGAAGGAGATGTGTACATTTGATTCTCAAATGAATATTTCTGTGTTAGATAACTGGGCATAATTACTACAAGACACTCCCTGACTGAATATACTTCTTCAAATGCAACTTTATAGCCCACAGTGGCAAATGGCTGGAATTTTTCAATTTTTCTGAAAATGCTCTATATTTATATAATGCCAAGTTCTTAGAAAAATCTCCTAAATGACTTTTCTCCCCTCCAAATACGTGGGGAATTTGGACCCTTGTGGATTACCAAGGAAACCCAGGACCACGTGACCCTAATCAGACCACGGCCATCCTCCACTTCAATCACTGCATCCCAGATCTGAGGGCCGAAGAAAAAATTGCATGAACTCACCCCCCCTGCCCCCACTTTTAATGAAAGCTCTGCCTTTTCTGTGACCCATGCTGCTTTAAGAATCAGAGCCCCAGAGGATCACTGGAGTTATTAACTTTGTACAATCTATAATCAAGGAAATNGAGCGCCGCTGCGCTTCCCAAGCGGCGCACTATCCAGTGCGCCACCGGGCCGGCCCGAAAGCTCTGCCTTTTCTGTGACCCATGCTGCTTTAAAAATCAGAGCCCCAGAGGATCACTGGAGTTATTAACTTTGTACAATCTATAATCAAGGAAATACCGAATGCTTTTCTAGATGCCTCTGACCTTGCCTTCAGAAACACAGCACTTGCCAACAGGACAAGTGATATCCTCTGCTGTGTCTGGTATAATAAAAAATGGGACTTAAGGAGACAAAACTGGTTTAGTGTTTCATTTTTTTTCTTGAAAGTAAAGTAAAACAATGACAACAGAAGAAAAAAGCCATGTGCATCAAGCCATTTGTAGGGAAGAGCCATTTGTGGGTTTTAATGAACTATCTACATAGGGAAAAGCTTTAAGACATTGGATTTGGCAATGACTTCTTGGATATGACACCAAAAGCACAGGTAACAAAAGTAAAAATAGATAAACTGAACTACATCAAAATTAAGAACTTCTGTGCCTCTAAGGACACAATAAGCAGAGTGAAAAGGCAACCAACCTATGGAATAGGAGAAAATATTTACAAATCACATCTCTGATAAGGGTTAATATCCAGAATATAGTAGTCCTTCCTTTTCCAGAGTTTCATTTTCTGAGGTTTTAGTTACCTGTGGCACAGTACATTAAGATATTTTGATACAGAAAGAGAGAGAGAGAAAGAGAGAGAGAGAGAGATCCCATTCACATAACTTTTATTACAGTATATTGTTATAATTGTTCTATTTTGTTATTAGTCATTATTGTTAATCTCTTACTGTGCCTAATTTATCAAATAAAATTTGTCATAGGTATGAACGTATAGGAAAACACATAGTGTATATAGGCTTTGGTACTATCCACAGTTTCAGGCAACCAATGGGGGTCTTGGAATGTATCCCCAAGGATAAGGGAGGACTATTGTACATAAAGAACTCCTACAACTCAACAACAAAAAAAGCAAACAACCCAATTTAAAAAATGGGCAAAGGACTTGAATCAACATTACTCCAAAGATATACAAATGGCTAACAAGCACATGAAAAGATGCTCAACATCACTAATCATTACAGAAATATAAATCAAAACTACAATGAGATACCCACCACCTCAAGCCCATTAGGGTAGCTATTATCAAAAGAATAGAAAATATAAGTGTTAGAGAGGATGTGGAAAAACTGGAACTCTAGGGACCCCATGGGCGCCTGAACAGGGACACACCCTGGCAATATGGCGCCCTTCCTGGTTCTTCTCTGCAGTAGACAATGCACTGCTATAGTGCGCCACTTGGGAGTGCGGCGGTGCTCCCGCTGAGGGTTCGGATCCCACATACAGACCGGCCGCTCACTGGCTGAGCGAGGTGCAGGAGCAACACTGAGGGTTGCGATCCCGTTGCCGGTCCCGGTCCGGTACGGGCGCGACACTGAGGGTTGCGATCCATTGCCGGTCACGAAAAAAGACAAAAAAAGGAAAAAAAAAAAAAAATGGGCAAAGGACTTGAATCGACATTATTCCAAAGAAGATATACAAATGGCTAACAAGCACATGAAAAGATGCTCAACAGCACTAATCATTACGGAAATATAAATCAAAACTACAATGAGATATCCACCACCTCAAGCCCATTAGGATAGCTATTATCAAAAGAATAGAAAATAATAAGTGTTAGAGAGGATGTGGAAAAACTGGAACCACTGTATACTGTAAAATGGTGCAGCCACTATGGAAAACAGTATGGCAGTACCTCAAGAAATCAGAAATAGAATTACCATATGATTCAGCAATTCCACTTCTGGGTATATACACAAAAAATTGAAAGCAGGAACTCAAACAGGTATTTATACACCCATGTTCATAGCAGCATTATTCACAATGGCCAAAAGGTGGAGGCAAGCCAGGTGTCCACTGATGAATAAATGAATAAACAAAATGAGGTATACACATACAATGGAATATTGAACCTCAAAAAGGAAGGAAATTCTGACACGTGACAACATGGATGAACCCTGAGGACATTATGCTAATTGAACTAAGCCAGTCCTAAATTATGCTAAGTGAAATAAGCCAGTCATAAAAAGATAAATATGATTCCACTTTTATAACCTATCGTAGTCTAATTTGTAGAGACAGAAAGTAGAATGGTGGTTGCCAGGAGCTGGGGGCAGAGGAAGGGCTGGGGAGCTGTTGTTTAATTGGTATAGAGCTTTATTTTTGCAAGATGTGAAGCATTTTAGAGATTGGTTGCAAAACAATATGAATGCACTGAAAACTACTAAATTGTACACTTAAAAAATGGTAAAGTTGGGCCGGCCCCGTGGCGCGCTCAGGAGAGTGCGGCGCTGGAAGCGCAGCGACGCTCCCGCCGCGGGTTCGGATCCTATATAGGAATGGCCGGTGCACTCACTGGCTGAGCGCGGTGCGGGTGACACCACACCAAGGGTTGCGATCCCCTTCCCGGTCACAAAAAAAGACAAAAAAAAACCAAAACGGTAAAGTTAATAAATTTTGTGTTATGTATATTTTACCATAATACAAAATCCGTTATGAAAAAAAAACAGTCTGTAATAGAATAAATGACTCATAAAATAACCAGATGAAATATTATTATGACCTAAAAATTCTTTTGATAGAATTTAATGCAAAAACAAAAGTTCTGTTTTATACTATGTTCCAACACAATGAAAAATGAAAATATTTTTTTGAGAGGCACTAAGATTAAGGGTGTTCTTTCAATGAAAAGTGGGTATATGTGCAGGAGATAAACAGTCACGAATAAAACTGCTCCAATCATCATCTGTTTTCATACTGTCACCAAAGACATTCTCCCTTCATTTACACCCTTTTTAGAAAGAAAATCATTTAAGTCAATTTACTGTTCTAAATACTCCCTGTGATTCAGTTCTTGCTTTGATACAATTTCTCAATAGAATATATCATCAAGCCAACAATTCAACAGCAAAAGAGTCAAATCCTGCTTACGTGGGAGTGAGTTATCACTTAGTGGCAAGCTGTGCCCTGGCTATGCCCAGCTGTGGCCCAGGGCACCCTTAACACAGGCTAGCAGAGAACTGGACCCAAAAGAAATAAAGAAAAGGGTATTTGTATGAGGTTACTCCCCAAAACAGTCTCTGATTTTTTTCCAAAACCAAATGTAAATGATTTAGGGATTGCTTTTTAAATTACCCATATAAGTAGTATAAATAAGATTTTTAATGTGTCCCCTTCAAAATAAAAAAATAAGTTAAAAAAAAATGGAGGAAAGAAGGCCACGGGCCGGCCCGGTGGCGCACTGCTACAGTGCGCCGCTTGGGAGTGCGGCAGCGCTCCCGCCGAGGGTTCGGATCCCACATACAGACCGGTTCCCGCTCACTGGCTGAGCGAGGTGCGGGCGCAACACGGAGGGCTGCGATCCCATTGCCGGTCCCGGTCCGGTACGGGCGCGACACTGAGGGTTGCAATCCGTTGCCAGACACGAAAAAAGAGAAAAAAAAAAAAAGAAAGCCACACATTTTCTTGCTATGTGTGAACTCATTCTCTTATTATTAAAAAAAAATTTTTTTTTGGCATCTGGCTGGTACAGGACCTTGGTGCTATCAGCAACATGCTCTGACCAACTTTTTTCATTTTTAATAGTGAAATCTTCCCTCCTCCTACCTGACTCCTTCCCAGTCTGCCAAGAAAAATAATAAAAGGTTTTATAACAAGGAATGTGATGAGGGCTGAGTTAAAGACCAAAAATATGTGCTTTGAACATGTAAAAGTCAGTAATAGATAGATAAAGCCTTGAAGTGTCCCAGTTTCCCAGGACACTGATGGCCTCAATGTAGTCCTCACTTAGCTTGTACTCGTGGTTCCCAGGCTATCAGCTCAGTTTTTACTGTCCTGTATTTCAAGTTCTCGAACTTGGAGCACACTGTGGTAACAATCAATAGATAAGATTAATTTGGTGCTTCAGAAATGAACTATGTTTTCCAAATATAATGAACTTACTTTTTAACACCATTCAGACACAGAAACTATTATGGTGAGCTACTTAGAGACCTCAATCTAAATTTGAAGATGCAGCAATAATAGAGAAAGGGATGTCTGACTAGCCAGTGCCAAGGAGCAGAAAAGCTCTTATCATGGGCCGGCCCCGTGGCGCACTCGGGAGAGTGCGGCGCTGGGAGCGCAGTGGCGCTCCCGCCGCAGGTTCGGATCCTGTATGGGGATGGCTGGTGCGCTCACTGGCTGAGCACGGTGCGGGTGACACCAAGCCGAGAGTTGCGATCCCCTTACCGGTCACAAAAAGAACAAAAAAAAAAAAAAAA
>NW_007731839.1:61416-62949 GCF_000696425.1 Galeopterus variegatus
GATTACGCAGGATCAGTGGAATGTGCTCTTTTGAAGCCTGTTATGAATCAGATCACGAAATAAAATTCATTATCTGTGGTTTTCCTAAAAAGTGAAACCACTTCTATAGTAATACAAGGGCATCCGTCCCATTCACTAGGCCTCATCCTCTCATCATCCCTGAGAGGCAGGCACCCAGTTCCACCTCCTGTGCCCCCACTGCCCCACACCTTCCAAGAATCCATGATAAATTCCCAATTCTAAAAGAGCTTCCCATTGTACAAAGGTGACTCAGAGCCTGCTCGGTGAAGAACTAAAATGTCAACTCCATCCAAGCCAAATGATTAGGAGGGTGATTAAGAAAACAGACCAAACAAAAGCAACACGACTCACTACCAAAGTCAAAGAAATTAATTACAGTTTTCCAGATTGTTCCTTGCCTCCATCAACAAGATTATCGAAGAGAAAACTATAGATTTCCTTTTAAAAAGTAACAAAAATATGTTTTATAACACCAGGATAATTAATTTTAAAATCGCACATCCAAGTCATGATGAGATAATGTTCTTCAGTTTAAAATAAATGAAAAGTGACCTCTTCTAAATCTAGGGCCATAGGAAAAATTTTAATGAATCTAGTTTTGTTCCATTCATCCATTTGAAATGTCTTTGCTAAACACCTTTTATACAGCAGGCACTGTGCCATTCACTGGAGACACAAAGTCCACTTTGGCAGCTGGAAACAGTCCAAATAACCCTTCTAATAAA
Organism: Galeopterus variegatus; assembly: GCF_000696425.1. NCBI lineage: Eukaryota > Metazoa > Chordata > Mammalia > Dermoptera > Cynocephalidae > Galeopterus > Galeopterus variegatus. Next base: position 62,163 of record NW_007731839.1, read on the forward strand.
TGGTGATGGGAAATAGGTAAATGGTTGTTACCTTGACTCAAAGTCATCCCTTGTCACCTTATTTTTTGAGGATGAATGAGGCTCTCTCTAACATCATATTTGATGAAATTTGCAAAAGGGTACTTGCCATCTTTGATTTCTTCTTCTCTAGTGTTCTTTTTTAAAGGATATATGAAGAAGCCTCCAGTCACTCTCTATCACATCTCTATAATTTAATTCTCTGCACAGCACTTATTACTATTTGATATTTATCTCAGTATTTATTTGTTTGAATAAATGGAAGCTCCCCAAGACAGGGGACCCATCTCCATTATGTGCTGCTCCCCTAACCACCTAGGACAGAACCCAGCATCTAACAGTATAACAGGCTCCCAACATGTGTCTGTTTAGAAAACCAACCATGTTCTGCAAAATCCGTAATTCATATTTCATCTGAAGGGCTGTCCTCCACAGGACCAAAAAGAATGACCAGATAAAAGATCTCCATTGACCCGAATCCATTAAAAACTGCCTTCACTAGTAAAAATTAACGTGCTTCTTTCCTTTATCAGAAGACAGCTGGGGCCAAGCCCGTGGCGCACTCGGGAGAGTGCGGCGCTGGGAGCGCCGCAGTGCTCCCGCCGCGGGTTCGGATCCTATATAGGGATGGCCGGTGCGCTTACTGGCTGAGCACGGTGCGGCCGGTCTCAAAAAGGACAAAAAAAAAAAAAAGAAGAAGACAGCTGGGGGGAAATTCATGGAAGAGCTCTACTTACTTTTCAGACCCAACTCAAAGCGTGACACTTGG
>NW_007731839.1:63860-77755 GCF_000696425.1 Galeopterus variegatus
GGGGAAATTCATGGAAGAGCTCTACTTACTTTTCAGACCCAACTCAAAGCGTGACACTTGGGGAACTTTTTATCTAAAGGACAGCATTCTTCTAACACCATTGGTCATCACAGTAATTTAGTAGTTTATGAGTATTTGATATACATGTGTTTAGAATAGGTCCAGTCTTCTCTTCAGACTTGTTTTCATTGTGTGCCCACCTTTCCTGGGGATATGGGAGTCTATAGCCACCATCATCTCACCCTAGGCCCCCCTTCAGGCTAGGGCAGCCTGGGCCAGTAAAGGTACAGGTCCCTAGAGAGTGTGGTCCCTGTGCGTGCAGTGAGGTCTGCACTTATAGCCACCTTAGCTTCTTATGGTTTACTTTTATTATGCTAACTGCTTGTGATGTGGCCTTGCCTTTTACTGGAAAATGACTTGTCATTCACCAGCTGGTGCCAAGAAGCCAGGAAAGACTCTCACTAGAGGCAGCAGTGAAGCCGTTAGTTTGTAGCAGGCAGGGCATGGAAGGACTTTTGGGGGCAGATCAAGACACTAGGTCTCCTCCCCATATAGGGACAGAATAAGCAGGAGCCTCAAGGTCCACTCCTACAGCTTGAGGAGGTGATTATCTACAGGCAGAACATTAAAGAGCCACTCTAAGAGGCACCCTGGAAAAAATAACAACTAGGCCCTGGACTCTTACTTCCCATGGACAATTGTGCTGATTGATGCATTTCTAGGATGTACATAAATTAAGAACACATTCCCCCAGTACAGCAAGACATCCCTCAGAGCTACTGCAGATGGGTATCACAAGCACAGGACCAAAACGGTTTAGCTTGTCTTTGGTATTCAGGAAAGGAAAAGCTACCACACGTAGGGTATCCTCAGAACTTGGGAGTTCTAAGTGGGGAGAAGTGGGATTATGAGAACTGGGACAAAAGGGAACCAGTGACCAGGACAGAAGACATGTGTGCTTGGCCTGGGGTGGCCGCCAGGACACCTGAATGCTCCCTCTCTTAGAGTCCCAGCCAGGCCCAGGAAGAGGGAGGGGAGAAAAGATAGAGAAAGCAAATGAAGGCCAGGGAAACAGTTTGGCCCTGAGTCCCCCATCTTTTAACTGCCAAAGGATATCTCGAATTAGAATTAACAGGTCTAGGGCCGGCCCGGTGGCGCACTGGAGAGTGCACCGCTTGGAAGCGCGGCGGCACTCCCGCCGAGGGTTCGGATCCCATGTGGAGACCGGTTCCCGCTCACTGGCTGAGCGCGGTGCGGGCGCAACACCGAGGGTTGCAATCCCTTGCCGGTCCCCGGTATGGGCACGACACCGAGGGTTGCGATCTTGTTACCGGTCAGTAAAAAAGACAAAAAGGAAAAAAAAAAATTAACAGGTCTAAATAATATGACAGACTATTCAGTAAGTGGATATACAGGAAATAAAACAGCTACAGAAAAATTAAGTTTGTCTCAAGACAAGAACAGGGAAAATCTAAAATATTTCTATTTTCATGAGTACTTTAATCTGAATTTTAAAAAATCAAGATAAAAATGGTGGGAAGGGAATATCCTGCTCTCTTTCCTGCCTGGGGCTTAGGCACACAGATAACCCCCAACCCCCTGGTCACTATCCTCTCACCCTCTGTCCTCAATGGCTCCTGCTTGGGCTCCAGGCTTCAATCTAAATGGTGCTGGTTCCACCCCACCCTTCCTGGTCCTCTGGGCTCTCATTTCTCCTCGGCCTTCACCCTTCAGAACACTACTCACACTGGCATGGTGCCTAGCACAGGGCCTGGCATTTAGAATGCCCTCAGTGGGAACCTGTCAAATGAATGAAAGAGTGAATGAGTGAATGAATGAATGAACCACCTGACAAACAAACGGACAAAAGCATATCTGTAAGTTGTTATTTAAGGTGGCTCCATGCCTAAGAAGCAACTCCAGAAAACAGGACTAATACTTGGATAGTCTCTGGGTTATACAAAATGCTTAAAATGATTTCCAGCTTTTACTACTAGCTCCCTTTAAAACATTTTACAAACACAGTTTTTGAATTGTTCACCCGTAGGACTCTGAAAATTATTAAATGTGACATTATAAAGGCAGCTTCTGAAACCAGAAGTCCTGCATAATTATGAAATTTTCTCTTGAGTTAGCAACATGTCTTAAGAACTGCATAATCATATATCGATATCCTCAATAAATCTATTTCAAAATTTTAACAATTTAAAATATAAATAATTACAGCGTTTGCACAAAGAATATATTCTATAATAGAATAAAACAAATCTAATTTTTGACCTACACACTGATAGCCAACCCTAGCTTATATTTGAAAAGAACTCCCTATATTTGAAAAGCCCACTTAAGAAAAACAACCTCAAAACAGCAGTCACTGATCCTACCTATGAAAGTGGTGTCTTCAAACACAAATACTGTTACAATGTTTTAATAAACAGGCATATAGTACACAAAAAGAAAGCAATATTTGCTCAAAGTTCCACTAAAACTAACTCTATTCCAGAAGAATAGAGGTAGAAAAAAATATTGCCAGTTTTAACTCAAAATGTACATTTAACTCAAATATTTATCATTCTTTTTAAAATGCAAATAAGAATGGTAAAGGCCTTTAATTTCCTACTCATGCTGGCAGGACTGGCTGCTGCCTTTAGGCTATGAGCAGCACTGAGTAAGTCAAAAGTGGCAGTAAACACCTCATTTATTTAAGGAAGTCAGAGATAGGGTATTTAAAAATTGAATTTTAACAAAATCGATTCATTCTCACAAGCCCTTAACAGCTTGTGCAACTATAAATTAATATCTTACTTAGAGTTTACCAAGTATTTCAAAATTATAAAACAACACAGACTGGAAAGCATATGTGTATTTGTTTTCCAGATTCAGTGGTTTATTAGTCCCACACAAATTATTAAACTATTATGCTATATTTTTTACTTCTAGTAGAGGCATTATCAGAACACAAAAATCATACACATGAGGGTACTTCAAAAAGTTCATGGAAAAATAGAATTAAAAGATAAGACGAATTTTTCCATGAAATTTTTGAAGACCCCTCATATAATAGATAAAACCTACCTATAAGAGGTTCTGTTTTAATAACAGGATGAATTTTTTTTGACAGATTAAAGCTTCTGTAATGATATTTTTGAAAGCTATATTACAGCTAAAATAAATGGGCAATGTATAAAATAAACATGGTTAAATGAATAAGATGGTGTTTTATCTTTCACATATTTTCATTGCTTCCTCTGTGGTCCTGTCTCCAATACAGAGCTGTTATATTGTATAATGATCTGTCATAATGCCAAATATTAGCAGCAGGAGATATTTCCATTTTCAATAGTTTTATTACGGCATCAAAGTGAGCTACATATAAAGAAGCGGTTGCTTGGTTGTTTGCTGCTGTTCTTGCCACAAAATTCACAAGCTTTCTTCTGTGCATATCATCTGCCTTCCTGCTAGGAGAAGAAATAAAGAAGGAAAGAAGGGAGGAAAGAGGCAGAGAGAAAGGGAAGGAAGGGAGGGAGAAAAGAAAAGAAAGAAACACTGCACCACAGTCTAAGAATGATATGTCATGATTTTTGAAAATAAGTGATATTAAATACACATTAAACACGAATATGTGAGTTGTATAACCATAAAAACTCCACAATTTATAAAGAACTCTGAGATTAAGAAAATACATATCAATATAAATGTATATCTTCTTAACAAACTGTGGACTTAATTAAAATAAGGTTTTGAGCAGGGCAGGGTGAATATCATGCTGAAATTCTATATACTATATAGAAGGTGATATTTAGGGACAGCTAAGTATTTCAGCAACAAATATCCATTAAATTATGTGAAATAAAAATCAAATTATTTGAAGCAAAAAGAAAATACATTTAAATGGATTTATTTCCTGCAGAAGCATGGTTGACACATTACTTCGTCCATATGCATTCAAATATACAACACAGTATTTACAGTGACTAGCAGGAATGAAAATTGATGTCAATATTTTGGAAAGTTATCTATCTATCTATGAGACTTAAAAATGTTTCTAAGAATCTACCCTAAGAAAAAGTGTAAGTTCTAGAAAATAGTCCTGTGTTAAAATCTCAACTTGATCATGGACTAGCTGTGTGGCTACTGGCAAGATATACAAACTCTCAGCCTGTGTTTTCTCATTTGAAGATTTAATGTAATTATATTGCCTTACATGGGGGTAATAAGTAAACTAGGAAAGTATCTAAAATGCCTAGTCTGAAGCTTGGCACATAGTAAGCATGCAACAGACCACTTACCATGTCATAAATGAAAAAGCAGAATACAAAGTTATATATGTAGCATTACAAACTATGCAAAAACATTCACAAAAGGAAATACCATAAATGTTATCTATGAGTAGCGGGAATAAAGGGTAATTTTTCTCTTTTTCTACTTTCTTCTTCAGTTTATCAATGAATAAACATTTCTTTTACAACTTTAAAAGTTTTTAATCAATACGAAGCATAGTTTAAATATGTGCACAGAAAAGTAATTCTAAGAAACCAATATATAATTAAGTTTCATCCATTTACTTATTCAAAATTTCACAAATATTTTTGAGCATGTATATGAGCCAAACACTGTTTCAGGCACTGGACTAGGGCCCCTTCACATGGAATTTATGTTCTAGAATGGAAAGACCTACAGTAACAAACACATATTTATTGCTAAATTATTAATTCTATAACTGATCGTATAACCACTTTTAAAATGATAATCTTGGCATTTATTACAGCCTTTGAGAAAATGAAACAAAATGCAGTAAGTCAGAACATTTTTTTAAGTTACACATTTTTTCTAAAGTCACAAGAGAGCAGTGGGATGGAGCAGAGACTCTGACACTTTACTATGCGTACAAATCCCCTCTTGTAAAAATGCAGGATCTCACTCAGGTGGCTCTAACAGTTCCCTAAAGATACAGATGCTGCTGGTCCCTAAACCACACTTTGACTAGCTAAATCTTAGAGTCACTGTTAGGATTTTTGTTTCAAAAACATGTTAATAATACTAGCAGACAGAGTTCTGTTAACTAAAATCCTCTACTTTCTAATATAAACCTTTCCGGCAAGAAAAATTTGAAAACATCAGTAACAATTTCCTACCTGAAATAAAGAATTCTTGTATTTCCTGAAGGCCTGCTCTTTTAAACCAAATTTAAGATCCTTTCCCCCCAAAATGTCTCAGTTTTTCACTGTAATCGACAGCCCTTGTCCCCTTATAGGACTTTGGGGTCTGAGGGACCTGTCTTGCCTTTGTTCTCCTGTGTCCTTGGTCTATGTCTTCCCCTTCCTTGTTCCTGTCACAGTTCCTGTCCCTTTCCTTGTTCCTGCCACCTGGTCCCACACCTCTCCTGTCTGGCCTGCTACACACAGCCTCCCTCAGACTCCAGTCCACGCCAGACTGCCGCAAAAGCAGTGTACCCTGGAGACACTTTTCACCGTGCCACCTGTCACCACTGCCAGACTTGTAAGTCCCTCTAACAACCCAGACCTCACCCGCTGTACTTCTCACTTCTTCTTCCAAGCAGGTTCTCTGGTCCAGCTCAGCAACTCTGCAAGCCCCTAACCACCCCCCATCACCGATCTTGTCCTCTCAGCCTCTGCACGTTCTCTCCTCTCTTCTTCAACCTCCTCATTCAAATCCGAGAAAAATCTGTCCTTATTCATGATGCCCTCTGTGTAACCTGCACCCACACTGCATCCACAAAAAAGAAGCCAATGTCCCTGGGTTTAACTCGTTATCAAACATACACACACTATTCCTCTGCTAACTGCCATTACAGAATAGATGGTTCATTTCCACAGGTGAAAAATCCAATTGCTGGAGGTAAAGAGAGTTTGGGCACAAAGCTGAGATGCTGTCCTGATGTGCAATGCTAAATGTTAGAGGCAGCAGTGAGAACGAACCTGGTAGGAATTCCCTGAAACCCTCTGCAGATGTGAAACCACTTCTCCAATCTGGAGCCTGCTACAATCAAGCTAATTTCAGGCACCTGAAATTTCCTGGCCCTGAGCCCTTCCCTGGTGGCACCGCTTTATCTTTCCATGTGCCTTGCTCAGGGATTTATGGGCCTAAGAGCCACGGTGCAGTAGGAAACTTCGGTGAGCTCTGAATGTGAGAAGCCATGAAATGTGCATGAAACCTCTGAATGTGGGAGAGCAAGGAAAGAACACTTGTGGCTTCGTGTGGAGGAGCTGCAGTCTCAGCAGCAGGCAGGAGGTGTCCAGGACACATCTAGAGTGGCCGGCCTCCCACTCCGCACCCAGCCTCGGTGTCTTCAGCCCAGTCCCTGTTCAGAAGACTCTGGCTTTTCCCTATTCCTTTTATTTCATTTTCTATTGTGCTCAGCGAGTGCTCTAATAACTTGATTCTCTCAATGTTTACCTCTAAGATGGGGACAGGAGGAGCAGGAAAAAAGAATGGTGCTTTACTGAGTAGTTTTTTATTTCATTCTTTTTCAACATATACTGCTTCAACTTAGTGTTCGAGCCATTTCTACAAATACTTTATTTTCTACTACTCCTCGTGTGATTCATAAATGTGTACCTTTCATATGTATATATTGTAAAATCCCAGCTGCACACTGTACATTTCTTGGAGACAGAGACCATAGCTTCTTTCCTCCATATAATTTCATTTACTGTATCACCAACATTTACTACTCTGCAGGCACTGCACACAGAAATTTTTAGGAGAGTCATGGTACCTGCTCTCAAATTGCTGCAGAAGCTCCCACAATGCTTCAGTACACAAGGTAGTTTCAATAAATGTTTGGCTAATTGAAAAAGCCCCGAGACCCTAAATGTCACTAGGCACACCCCTTATTTATACTGTATAAATATATAGAGTCTATTCATTTCCACTTTTGTAGTCTTTTTACATCTAAAAATTAAATTATATATAGGCAGGAAGAGGGAATTAGAGAGAAAAGTATAAGCCCCTGTGAAACCCTTGGGAGGGAGATTTGGCAATATATATCATCATGGATCCTTAGACCAGACAATTCCACGTCTAGGCATATGCCCCAACAATGTTTTGCTCATGTGTGTAAAANTGATACGTGTCATTTTCTTCCATATTTTATACTTCCATTGCGCATTTCTAACCATGAACAGCATATTGGTTTTTGCTTTCAAATTTATGTAATGAATATGCTCTGCAATTTTTATTTTTACCCATTTTTATTTTTGAAGTTTACCATGTGTGTAAAAATGTGTACAACGATGTTCACTATAGCACTGTTAAGGATCCTAAGAAAATGGAACCCACCTCAACAGTTATTGGTAGGGTAATGAAGAAGTGCATCATATACTTTTATATAACGCAACACTTGATTTAAATGTTAAAATGATTATACTCGATTTATATATAACAACATGGTAGACTTCAAAAATAAAAATGGGTAAAAATAAAAATTGCAGAGCATATTCATTACATAAATTTGAAAGCAAAAACCAATATGCTGTTCATGGTTAGAAATGCGCAATGGAAGTATAAAATATGGAAGAAAATGACACGTATCAACTTGAGGACACTGGCTGCCTCTGCTGGGGGAAGAGGAAAATGGAATTGCCCTGGGGTGTAAAGTGGATTTAACTATATCTGTAATGTCTTATTTCTCTAAAAAAAATCTGAAGTGAATATGACAAATGTTAACATTTGTTAATTCTGAGTGTGAAGAACATCCATATTTGTGTATAATATGCTATAGTTTTTGTATATTTAAAATATTTAAAAATTTAAAAAGTAAAAGTGATACAATATGCCTATTAAAAGGATTAAGAGGCTCAGTTTCTCCCCCATGTTAAAATAACTAAAGCAAATCAGGGCAACAGATGAAAGAGGTCTCTAAGATATTTCACAATTACAAACTATTCCTAAACCAATACTCATGTAGGGTCAAGCACCAGAGAACTGGTTGCATCCTACATTTGCTCAGTCTCTTTTGAGCTGACCAATGACACCCTGGTCCATCTCTTGCACCATTAATGCGCCACTGGGCTGCTGCCTGGCGCTTTCTCCACTACCCAGCCATATCCTAGAGCTCTGTCACACACAGGCTGGCTTCGAGGAGGAGCCAGCCATTCTCAAAAGCCACTGGCGTCCTCTCCCTGTGCTAGCTAATCAATGCTAATCCTCTCATCAAGGGAAAATAACTGAGTTGTTACTAAAATGGACTATATATACAGGCTGTTGTAGAAGCTATAATTAGCTGTGCTTTTAGCCAAGCCAGAAAGTAGGTGGACTCATTTTGAAGCAATGATCATTTTAACTGACGACATTAGAAGTCTAAGAAAGTCATAAATTATGAAATGACATATGTAAACCTGATTTTCAAAGGGAATACTTCTATTCATCTCTCCCAATTAACCCAACAGAACCTCGGATGCCCCACTTTTTTCCCTGAACTCAATCCATTTCTTTTCACTACTATATCTAATGAGAAATTCCACTAACACCAGTTTCATTTAAACTATCAGTGCATACTTCCTACAATCTACATCTCCTCTTTGTGTTACTGCCCTAAACATAACCAGGAATCTAGAATGTAGCCCCCCAAAATACAGAACTACCATTTCAAACTGATGTCTACAATTATCCTTGTTTTATGTATGAGGCTACTTCAAAAAGTTAGTGGAGAAATAGAATTAAAAGATAACATGAACCTTTCCCTGACCTTTTTGAAGTACCCTCGTATATACACGAGCACAAAATACACAATCAGTAGAAAATCACTTAACCAATCTCCACTCACCTAAATCTCTGGATTAACCAATATTACAGGGAGAGAAAGAGATGCCCTTCGCCTACTGAATACTCGAGCTTTGCTCCTGTGCTTACTAGTTAAGCCGTATGCTTACTGAGAGTCCCTGGTGATTATTCCCAAATGTGTTTGTGCCTATTGCCCTTGTCATTGCATTGTTTACTATGTAAATAGATGAAATAAGGGCATAAAAAAGTATTATGTATATTAAAAATAATTAAATGCTTTAAAAAGATTTGAAAAGGGCAGATGACTGACTTTAAAAGTTGCTTTAAGATTAGGTGAGAGTGAGATAACCATAAAAGACGTGCAAAAAACCAAGGAGCATCCACCCAGATTGCTTCACAAATGACTTTTACCTCTTGCTCCACTTTACAGACCCCGATACTGAAAATCACAGGAATGCATTATAGGTGTGGCTTATGCAAGAAAGCCAAACCAAAAATTCATCAGTGAACTCACGGTCAAAGAAAGGCTTTGGCCCTACATCAAAAGTCAGGACAAAATGTTTCCTGGATATTATTTCATTTTTATAACGCTCTTCTTTAACTTCCTTTTAAAATTAAATAATCGTGAGTGGTCCTGATCATGGTGGGTAAGAAACCTCCAATGTACTCATCTAGCTACCCTCATCCAAGTGATAACCAGGCCCAACCCTGCTTAGCTTCTGAGATCAGGTGAGATCAGGCATTCGGGGTGGTATGGCCGTGGACTCACCTAGCTACTTCAAGTCTTTTTTCAATGTTCAGTACTAAATACATATCTTTCTCAACAGAGTTAAGATACTTGGTGTAACATTTTCCAACTGATGACAAATCAGGAAAGAAATTGTTACATTATTTCATCCTTCACAATTGTTCCTCTTCCTGTATTCCTTCTCTTTCTCTGAGTGGCAGTCCCATCTAGCTAGTGACCCAGAGCATCCTCAAAACCTCCTCCTTCCTCCCTCCATAACCAAAAATCAAATCAATCCAAACAGGAGTCCTGTTGATCCTACCTCCTAAAACCTTTCACATGTATCTCCCCTGGCCTGACCAGCCCCTACCCGAGCTGTGATAATCGCTATCTGTTTTCTTGCCTCCAGACTTACTGTGTACACTGCCCTCAGAACTAGCTTTCTAAAACAAAAATGTTATGTCACTCCTCTGCTCAAAAGCCCCCAATGGCTCCTTATTGCCCAAGGGGCAAGGCTAAACATCCACGGTTCTGTGTATAACATGGACCCACCTAACTTGTGTGCATCAACCTCCATCACTCCTTTTAATACACATCTCTATGTGCAGCCCCACAGCAGTTTGATCCTGAATCCAACACATGCCAGTGCCCCTAGGCTACTTCCCTACTCATCCTCAGGGTACCTCTTCTGACACTCCCTCAATTCCCATGGCCCTGGGTTCAAGTCCTGGCTCTGCTACATGAGTGACCTTGGAAAATAATTTAATTCTTTTGAGCCTCAGTTTCCTCGTCTATAAAACAAGGAGAAATGTTAGTACCTATTTTACAGGTTCATAGGGAGGATCGATGAGAAAGCTCAGCACAGTGCCTGGCATACTGGAGGTCCTCAAGAAGTGTCAGGTCCTCGAGAAGTGTCAGGACTGAATTGGGTCCCCCCAAAAGTCATATGCTGAAATCCTAATTTCCAACGTGACTGTATCTGGAGATGGGGCTTTTAGGAGGTAATTAAGGTTAAATGAGGTCATAAGGGTGGGGTCCTAATCCGAGAGGACTGGTGGCCTAATAAGAAGAGGGAGATCCTTCTCTCTCTCTCTCACTCAGTCTTGCATGTGCCCCCTCACACTCAGAGAAAAGGCCATGTGATGACAGAGCAAGAAAGTGGCCATCCACAAGGTAGGAAGAGAGCCCTCACCAGATCCCAACCATGCTGGCACCCTGACCTCAGACTTCCAGCCTCCAGAACAGTGGGAAAATAAATTTCTGTTGTTTAAGCCACCCAGTCTGTGGCATCTTGTTATGGCAGTTCGAGTTGGCCCATACACCTGTTATTATTACTATTCTCATGATGTGTGACTCCATTTAAATTATAGGCCGTGTGGATCTTCCTCACCAGTCTGGCACTTCTTTCAGAACAGGGAATGGGTCTTATTTACCTCCATCTCCTCTCAGGACTTGCATGGTGAGTTGAACACAGTAGGCAGTCAATAAATGTATAATTTATAAATGAAAATAAAAAGGACTCAATTTTAGACAATTGTTACCCTTCCATAGAACCTGGTATTGAACTATAAGAGCTCAATGTTGCCTCTAGGCATGCACTTGACTATTCAGGGAACATGAATACACAGTAAAGCAAGTTGCATTTCTATATACTAACAATGAACAACCCAGAAAGGAAATTTAGAAAACAATCCCACTTATAATAGCATCAAAAAGAATAAAATACTAAGGAATAAACTTAACCAAGAAGATGAAAGACTTGTACACTGAAAGCTACAAAATGTTGCTGAAAGAAATTAAAGACAATGCCAATAAATGGAAGGACATTCCGTGTTCATGGACTGGAAGACTTAATATTGTTAAGATGTCAGTACTATCCAAAGTGATCTACAGATTCAATGTAATCCCTATCAAAATCTGAATGTCTTTTTGCAAAAATAGAAAAATACATCTTAAAATTCACATGGAATCTCAAGGGATCCCAAAGAGCCAAAATAATCTTGAAAAAGAAAAACAAAGTTGGAGGTTTCACACTTCTTGATTTCAAAACTTGCTACAAAGCTACAGTAATAAAATAGTACTGTACTGGCATAAAGACAGACATACAGACTAATGGAATGGAATAAAGAGCCCAGATATAAACCCTCACATACATGGTCATATGCTTTTCAACAAGGGTGCCAAGAACATTCAATAAGAGAAAAGACAGTCTTTTCAACAAATAGTGTTGAGAAAACTGGATATCCATAGGCAAAAGAATGATTTGGACTCTAACTTTACACCATATAAACCATATACAAAAATTAATTCAAAGTGATTAAAGACCTAAACATAAGAGTTAAAACTATAAAACTCTAATTTGAAAACATAAGGGAAAAGCTTCATGACCCTGGATTTCATGATGATTTCTTGGATGAGACACTAAAAGCACAGGCAAAAAAGAAAAAGAAAATATAGATACATTGTACTATATCAAAATTAAAATATCTTCTGCATCAAAAGACACTATCAGCAGAATGAGAAAAGCAACCCACGGAATGGGAGTAAATATATGCAAATCATATATTTGATAAGGGGTTAATATCCAGAATATATAAAGAACTCCTACAACTCAAGAACAAAAAAAGCCAAACAACTCAATGAAAAAACGGACAAAAAACTTGAATAGACATTTCTCCAAATATATAAAAATGGCTAATAAGCATACAAACTGATGCTCAACATTGCTAATCATTAGGGAAATGCAAATCACAATAAGAACTCATAGGATGGCTATTATCTAAAAAACAAACAAAAACAAAAACACAAGTGTTGACAAGGATGTGGAGACACCAGAACCCTTGTGTACTGCTGGTGGAACTGTAAGATGGTGTGACCACTATGGAAAACAGTATGGTGGTTTTTCAAAAAAATTAAAAATAGAACTACCATATGATCCAACAATTTCACTTCTGGGGATATGCCCAAAAGAACTGAAAGCAGGAATTCAAGAAGATATTTGTACATCTATATTCATAGCAGCATTATTTACAACAGTCAAAAGGTGGAAGCAATCGAAGTGTCCATTACAGATAAATAAAATGTGTATATACATACAATGAAATATTATTCAGCCTTAAAAAGGAAGGAAATTCTGACACATGCTACAACATGGATGAACCTTGAGGACATTATGCTAAGTGAAATAAGCCAGTCACAGAAAGACAAATGCTATATGATTTCACTTTTATGGTGTACCTACCCTAGCCAAATTTGTAGAGACAGAAAGTAGAATGGTGGCTGCCAGGGATGGGGGGAAAGGAATGGGGAGTTGGTGTTTGACTGGGACAGAGTTTCAATTTGGGAGGGATGATGAAAAAGTTCTGAGACAGATGGTGATGATGGCTGCATAACAATGTCAAAGGACTTAATGCCACTGAACTGTATGCTTAAAAATGGTTAAAATGGTTAATTTTACCTTATGTATATCTTGCCACAATTTTTATTTTTATTTTTATATTTTATTTTATTTATTTATTTTTAAGTATTATCAGCATAGAAATTTATTTGAATTCAAAATAATATGGCTATATTTAGAATAATGTAATAATTATCTAAAGCAAATATCGTCATTGGCTCTAAAACGGGTCTAAACATGTCATTCTTTTGAAGTCAAAAAATAAGTGGTAAGAATGTACAAAGAAGCAAAAAATACAAAAACAGGTCTGCTGAGTACTGGGAGCTGGAATAAGAGGGACATGCTACAATAGTGTAACTGAGTCCAAATTATAAAATGTGCAGTAACAAATTCTCCTGTTTCATCAACTCCCTGGAAAATCAGTCGGTAACCTCAGTAATGCAAGAATACCAGGACAAACTTCCTGAGGGACATAGGTAAATTCACTATACTTCCTTTCTCAAACTCCTTTCCTCACACCCATTTCTTTTCTTTCCTTTAAGATGGGTTTCACTCTGTTGACAAAATATTTGGTTTTATTTGTAAAGTGAAGCAAATAATAACCTGATTGAAGTATTTATTCAACAATTTAGTGGAAGATGCTCAGGGATCAAACTTTTTGAAAAGGTCAACTCAGCTAGTTAACAGAGATCATCAGGCACTTGCAGAAAAAAAAATTTCAGATAATACATGTTTGCTGAACAGATGGAAAAAAAGCAGTTAAAAATGGATGGAAAATCCTAGGAATTACTGTGACCTAGACAATCAAAAGCAGACAGATGACCTTTGATTAAAACCACTTACTGGTAGAGTGAGCTAGAAGGAGGCTCCAAGACAGAGTTTGGTTCCCAACAGTGTCCACAGCCAAAAGGCACATTCAGAAGGTCTCCTCCTCTCATAGAAACTGGAACACGGATGAGAAGTCTTTCTTTGAGTACCCCTTTGCACACATCATCCTGTAGATCTGATGGGCCAGACTGCCCCGAA
>NW_007731839.1:78755-88446 GCF_000696425.1 Galeopterus variegatus
AAAAAAAAAAAAAAAAAAAAAAAAAAAAAGAACCCTGGGGGAAAGGAACACAATTCCTGGAGAGTGCATAGCAAAGCCACCAGGCTGGAAGACAAACCGGGTCTCTCCGGGAAGGGAAGGCGGAGTCAAGGTTGACGCATAAGTAGGAACTGAATGAGCTTGGTGGAAAGGTTCCATGTGACACGAAGCCCTGGGTTAGGAGGAAGCAAGATGAAGTAAGGAACCTGGAAGAAGGCCATGGAAGCCAGAGTTAAGAGCAAGGGAACAGCAGAGCAACATAAGACAAGGCTACAGAACGGCACAAGTGGACAAAGCACTGATATTTTAAGTGCAGGTTCATGTGGATTTTAAAACTGGTTGAAATTTAGAGTTATTTTGCTTATCTATCTTTATATAAGAAGAGGAGCCATGACCGTATTTTATAACATGAGCTATAAAACATAGATCCTGCCAAGAACTTTGGTCCTAACCGTCAGAGCAATGGGAGGCTATATTAGTTTCCTGTGGCTGCTGTCATAAGTGACCATAAACTTNACATGGATGAACCTTGAGGACATTATGCTAAGTGAAATAAGCCAGTCACAGAAAGACAAATGCTATATGATTTCACTTTTATGGTGTACCTACCCTAGCCAAATTTGTAGAGACAGAAAGTAGAATGGTGGCTGCCAGGGATGGGGGGAAAGGAATGGGGAGTTGGTGTTTGACTGGGACAGAGTTTCAATTTGGGAGGGATGATGAAAAAGTTCTGAGACAGATGGTGATGATGGCTGCATAACAATGTCAAAGGACTTAATGCCACTGAACTGTATGCTTAAAAATGGTTAAAATGGTTAATTTTACCTTATGTATATCTTGCCACAATTTTTATTTTTATTTTTATATTTTATTTTATTTATTTATTTTTAAGTATTATCAGCATAGAAATTTATTTGAATTCAAAATAATATGGCTATATTTAGAATAATGTAATAATTATCTAAAGCAAATATCATCATTGGCTCTAAAACGGGTCTAAACATGTCATTCTTTTGAAGTCAAAAATAAGTGGTAAGAATGTACAAAGAAGCAAAAAATACAAAAACAGGTCTGCTGAATACTGGGAGTTGGAATAAGAGGGACATGCTACAAAACTGTAACTGAGTCCAAATTATAAAATGTGCAGTAACAAATTCTCCTGTTTCATCAACTCCCTGGAAAATCAGTCGGTAACCTCAGTAATGCAAGAATACCAGGACAAACTTCCTGAGGGACATAGGTAAATTCACTATACTTCCTTTCTCAAACTCCTTTCCTCACACCCATTTCTTTTCTTTCCTTTAAGATGGGTTTCACTCTGTTTACAAAATATTTGGTTTTATTTGTAAAGTGAAGCAAATAATAACCTGATTGAAGTATTTATTCAACAATTTAGTGGAAGATGCTCAGGAATCAAACTTTTTGAAAAGGTCAACTCAGCTAGTTAACAGAGATCATCAGGCACTTGCAGAAAAAAAAATTTCAGATAATACATGTTTGCTGAACAGATGGGAAAAAAGCAGTTAAAAATGGATGGAAAATCCTAGGAATTACTGTGACCTAGACAATCAAAAGCAGACAGATGACCTTTGATTAAAACCATTTACTGGTAGAGTGAGCTAGAAGGAGGCTCCAAGACAGAGTTTGGTTCCCAACAGTGTCCACAGCCAAAAGGCACATTCAGAAGGTCTCCTCCTCTCATAGAAACTGGAACACGGATGAGAAGTCTTTCTCTGAGTAACCCTTTGCACACATCATCCTGTAGATCTGATGGGCCAGACTGCCCCGAAGGACTGGGCTCTTTGTGCTCGTAGCAGAGTCTTGTGCCAATCCCAGATCCTTAGCCATGAGTGTTGTTCCAAATCCACCCTGATAATTATTAGCCGAGGGAACTCCATCCATCACCCCAGGTACAGGATTATAAGTGTCACTTGACCAACATCGTCCTGAGCTCATATTTAGGATTTCATCCAATAGTTTTGGGTCAAGCTCTAACCTGATTCCAAGATTCATAGCTTCAGCAGTTCCAATCATACTAACAGCTAACAAACAGCATGCTGTTGCAGATCTTTGCAGTGTTGCAGATTTCTGCAGCCTGCCCAGTTCCAACAGGTCCACAATACACCACATTGGAGCCCATGCACCCCAGCAACTCCTGGGCAGCAGCAAACTCATCTTCAACTCCTCCCACCATAAATGTGAGGTTCCCAGACCGAGCAGCTCCTACACCACCAGAAACAGGGGCATCCATGAAAACTGCTCCCATTTTCTCAACTTCTTTGGCCAATTCTTTTGAAACTGAAGGATCAATAGTACTGGAATCTATTAATAATGAGCCTTTCTTCACTTTTTTTAGGATTCCATTTGCTCCAGAATAAGCTTCTATTGTATTGATAGTGGTGGGCAACATTGTAATAATTCTGTCAACTTTTTCAGCTACATCTGCTGAGGGAGACATTACCTGTTCACCTGCATCTTGAAACTCTTTGCATGCATCAGGGAACACATCATAAATAATGAGTGGATAGCCATGTTTCATGAGATTTTTTGCCATTGGATTCCCCATGTTGCCTAGTCCAATGAATCCAACTGGAGTCTTAGAAGCCATTGACCTAGAACATACCGCTGCAAGGCTGGCAGCTGCCGGCCGTGGCTGGCGGCTCCAGTCCTGGAGGCTGGCGGCGGCTCCTCGGAGCCGTTAAGGAAGCTGCCATGCTGCCCCCGCCCTGCCTCCCCGTGGTGACCTCCGCTGCCTCCCGGCTAGTCCACTCACTGAGAGTGCACATAACAGGGCAGGCAAACTCTTACCACAATTTAAAAAATAATTTTAAAAACACTCTTGCTACTAGTTATAAACATACAGGAAAACAAAAAATTAATAAAACTAATATTTATTTAGTAGACTATAACTTAAAACATTAGAAACATTGAGCAATAAAGGGTTTCCCTTTTTTATATAAAAACTTATCAAGAGTAGTTTGGACGCGGCTTGCCTTCCTCTGGTCCCATAACTTATGATGCAGAGTGAGCATCTTTGCCATGCTTTGAGTTGTCGTACTCCTTATTAAGTTTGATCAGCTTCCAACATTTTATTTTAGCCTTTGTGCTTTCAATGTCATGAAATATCTCTAAGAGTTCCTTTAATGTGAAGGTTTTCTTGTTTTTTTGCCAGTGTCACCTCTGTGGGGACATCTCCATCTTTTTCCTTACAACCACTTTCCTCCTTTATATCAATAAACTCACCCTCACTAAGTGCCTGTGGCTGCAGATCGTGAGTCCCTCCAATAGTGGCAGTGTCAACACCCCCAGGCCAGCTATTTCTTCTATTTATATTTGATTTAGATTTCACTTACAGTGTTATAACTTTTTTGTTGTTGCTCTTTCATCTTGATTGGTCATTTCCCTCTTCTAATTATCCATTTTTGTAAAATGTCATGTGAGTTTATCATTAGGAGACAAGAAGGCAACATAAGGACACACTTTTCTGCCACTGAGTAATAGAGGTGCAGTGACCAATCATAGGCAGACTCTGAAAGAAGGGATGTGACTGGCCCCAGATCATCACGTGCACCTGAAACCTACATAGTGACCTGTGGACTGAAGAGCTGGCAGCTATGTACTGTTACTCACAGTTCCTACAGTGGTGGTTGAAATCTGAACCGTGTTACTGGGGGACTGGTGTTATTTAACTAAACTCTGGTAACTGAAATCTATGCACCACACAAAGCAAGTGCTGTCTGTGCATGATTACAACCTGAGGTAAGAACCCTGGGGGAGGGCCAGCCCGGTGGCGCACTGCTATGGTGCCCCGCTTGGGAAGTGTGGCGGTGCTCCCGCCGAGGGTTCAGATCCCACATACAGACCAGTTCCCGCTCACTGGCTGAGCGAGGCGTGGGAGCAACACCAAGGGTTGTGATCCCGTTGCTGGTCCCGGTCCGGTACGGAGGCGACACTGAGGGTTGCGATCCGTTGCCGGACACGGAAAAAAGACAAAAAAAAAAAAAGAACCCTGGGGGAAAGGAACACGATTCCTGGAGAGTGCATAGTAAAGCCACCAGGCTGGAAGACAAACCGGGTCTCTCCGGGAAGGGAAGGCGGAGTCAAGGTTGACGCATAAGTAGGAACTGAATGAGCTTGGTGGAAAGGTTCCATGTGACACGAAGCCCTGGGTTAGGAGGAAGCAAGATGAAGTAAGGAACCTGGAAGAAGGCCATGGAAGCCAGAGTTAAGAGCAAGGGAACAGCAGAGCAACATAAGACAAGGCTACAGAACGGCACAAGTGGACAAAGCACTGATATTTTAAGTGCAGGTTCATGTGGATTTTAAAACTGGTTGAAATTTAGAGTTATTTTGCTTATCTATCTTTATATAAGAAGAGGAGCCATGATCGTATTTTATAACATGAGCTATAAAACATAGATCCTGCCAAGAACTTTGGTCCTAATCATCAGAGCAATGGGAGGCTATATTAGTTTCCTGTGGCTGCTGTCATAAGTGACCATAAACTTGGTGGCTTAAAACAACAGAAATGTACTCTCTCACAGTTCAGGAGGCCAGAAGTCTGAGAGCAGTCTCACCAGGCTGAAATGGAAGTGTTGGCCAGGCCACAATCCCTCTGGAGGCTCTAGGGGAGAATCCGTTCCTTGCCTCTTCCAGCTTCTGGTGACCACCTGCATTCCAGGGCTGTGGCCACCACTGCTCCAGTCTTCAAGGCCAAAGTCTTCAAATTCTCTCTGCTCTGTTTTCAGATCACCTTCTCTGTGTGTCAGATCTCTGCCTCCCTCTTACGAGGATACATGTAGTTGCATTTAGGGCCAACCTGCTTAATCCAGGATAATCTCCCCATCTCAAGATCCTCACTTAGTCACATCCGCAAAGTCCCTTTTTTTGCCATATAAAGTTAACATAGAGGTTCCAGGGATTGGACTGTGGATATCTTTTGGAAACCATTTTTCAGGCTTCCACAGAGGCCGTGAAAGAGTTTTTAGTGGAAAGGCAATGTGATTAGATTCACACGTTCTAAAGGTCACTCTGGTGGAGGCAGAGACGGGGCAGAGAGGGATGGAAAAGCCAGCTGGGCCAGTGCAATGGTCCCAGTGAGAGATGAGGGTGGCCTGGACCAGGTGGTGCTGGGGAAGATGGTGAGAAGTGGATGGATTCAACTCACACTAGGGAGGTAAAACTGGCAGACACAGAAGGTGAGAGGGAGGTGCCAGCAGGGCCTCCTTGACTTGCAGTGTGTATGACCAGGATTCAAGTGGTGCCATCCACTGAGCTCAGGAGTCCTGGAAGAAGACAGGTGTGCAGGAGAAGGTCAGGGCTCACCAACTGACCTGCAATATTGCTGGATCTGCACAATACTATTCAGTATAACAAGAGGGCTCTTTTGGAGGAGGCACAAAAACAAACAACACTCTAAGGCTGGGGCAGACCTTCCCCTCATCATCTTTTTAACTCGGGTTTGGTAAGCCTTAGTTTTGTCATGTGCAAAGTGATCATAATAATTCTTATCCTCGGGGCTGCTGAGAGAATTGGGATTAACGATGAAATGCACATGACACGAAGACTCATTAACAGTAGCACTCATTCCTCGATCCCTGTCCACTGCCACTCTTTGCCTTTGCAGTAATTCAAGCAAAGATCGATGAACTGCTGGATGATTACAAGACTGTACAACTTCTAACTTTATTCAGATGCCTGTGTTTAATTCACATTCATTTATCGCTTAATCCTAATGGTCAGTTAGAGTCACTGACAAATTCTCAAAACAATTCTTCAGATTAAATAGCCAAGCATTTTTTTTTTTTTTTTACAGTTTTCCTTAATCTGACATTAATGTGTATCAAATATCTTCTTACTTGATCGGCATTAGTTTCTTCTCTGTCTTAAATCATACAAACAGATAATCGACTCAATCCTCTCCATTCTCTGCTAGTAGCATGTGGAGACAGCATTGATAAGCAATTTACAAAGAGAACATCCAAACCACATTTTATCAACTAACTAGACTTTCCAATCCATCCTTCAACAAAGAGTATTTAAAAAGTAACAAAACTGATCAAGATATTTTTATTACTTTCTCATCTGTAAGTTATAATATGGTCCTTTTACTATATATGGCAATAATCTACAAACTGCATGAATACTTTCAGGATTAAACACAGTTATGGATTTATACATGCAATCCAAACACTAATTTTAGATAATCATTTAGAAACTTTGGGAGATTTCTCTATTTTTCAGTTAAAAGGTATTTCAAAGTGAAGCTAGACACTTATTCTTCATAATAAAATTCTAGTAAACTTGTTTTTAGTAAACAACTCTGAACTTCATAGAAAGTGTCTGTCTTTCACTAAGGCATCTACGTTTTCCTTTAGTGATTTTTTTTTTTTTTTTTTGGTATCTGCCATGTGTGGGGATTCGAACCCTTGACTCTGGTGTTAACACCGTGCTCTAAACAGCCGAGCTAACCAGCCAGCCCTTCTTCAGTTTTTTTTAATTTTTTTTTTAAAGATGACTGGTAAGGGGATCTTAACCCTTGACTTGGTGTTGTCAGCACCACGCTCAGCCAGTGAGCGAACCGGCCATCCCTATATAGGGTCCGAACCCGTGGCCTTGGTGTTGTCAGCACCGCACTCTCCCGAGTGAGCCACGGGGCCGGCCCCCTTCTTCAGTTTTTACTAGAACACAGATCAAGAAGATTTCACTTGGGTTTACTTCATTATTCATAAGCTCCCTCAACTATAAATTTTTAGACTTTAATAGAGAAGCTCTCTTGATGAGGTTTGGTTTTGTTTTACAACTCAACACTCTTCTATCAAGAGAAAACCTCCCATTTCATGTTAGCCTCAACTACTCTCTCTCATAAGCCCAGCCCAGGTCTGAGATGTCACACAAGGGCTACCAAAAAAGCACACAAGCACTCTCTCTGCTTTTGTCCTTTTTACACTGGCAATTTCTCCAGAACGAGCATGTCTAAGAATTCCACCAAAGCAGGTATTTCCCCCCCACCTGTGTCCCCTTCCCTCCCCCCACCCTTTTTTTTGTCTGTGCTATTTCAGGAGGAGTAATTTCTAGCTCAGTTAGTAATTTTGATAGTTTGAAGTAATGAGCGTCTCATCAATCAGCGATACAAAAATAACCAAAAACCATTTGGACCCAGGTGGTAGAAAGCTGAAGCCAATGGCATTCCAGATGTAAACAAACTCTTTTCTGAACCTGGATATAATGTGGAAGAAAGTCAGAAGCCCAATTAGTCCAACAACTGCAGGCTTAGAAAAGCAGCCCCATTCTAGCTTTTTTTTCAAGAGCCACATCAGAAAAGTATGCAGCAGATGAATTCAATATGCTTCTTTATTTTAGACTTTAATAAAGAAGTGGGTGAGCATGATGTGCAAGAAACAAAGATATCAAGTTCTTTCTTGTTCCAGAGATGAGTTGCAATTCACTATTCCAAATGAGGGGGAAAAGCACTCAAGCCTTGACAGTGACTCATTCAACTGGGAGCAATCCTGGAAAGGACATGCAGCATAGATTTTAGTTTAATCCAATTGCTTCTTAATGAATCTCTGTCATTTAACAAATGCAACTTGAACTTGGATATAAAATCTCATTTTCCCTCTTTTTTCTGTCCTGTTAGAATACTGCCAAAAAGTTTTATTTGTGATAGAGAAAATGATACAAACATGTACAAATCTGTTTATCTTTGATGGTTATTTTATGAATGAATAATTTATATGAAGTAAAACTCAAAGGAGGGCTGCCGCAGAGCTGAGGCAAGAAAGTGCAATTCCAAAGCCAAAGGCAGCCATCCATGTGACAATGCAGCCAAAGCAGAAGGAGTGAGCAGCAGCGTGCTCGGCCTCATGTTTTCCTAGCAAAGCCCCACCCAGCAAGGAAGACCATGGTGCGATCCCACGTGTAAGAACGGGTTGAGCTGACGTGTACTATGGGAAGCAGCTGATGTCATGGTTGAGGGTGGGACCAGGGAAAGCTCTGTATATCTGTGTACTGAGATGCCCTATCAGAGATTAAATTGTGTGGTGCTTTACCCCCATACTAGTTGCTTCTAAGTACATGCATGACAGAAAACCTTCAGGAGATATTCTGCTCTATTTCCTCACATTTTAGAAGAATCATTTCCGTGGTCCCACTGGCTATGTAACTTCGGGGCAACTATGCCATGATTCCTGGGGCTTTGGCCCATTTTTTTCCTTGTGATTAAAAAACATTGTTTTTAATTTGCTTAACCTATTTAGCAAAAGGCTTACTTACTTCCGGGGAAGGATAGAGATCAGTTTGCACCCTGAAATTCAAAGTTAGGAAGGCTTGGGTGGGGACAGGGCAAGGAAAGTAGGCATCTGTCATAAAGTCACCTTGAGGCTGGAGAGACACAGGTCCAATAAGCTAGTTCCACATTGAGTAGGAAGAAGGGATGGGACCTCAGAGGTTCTCAATCGACATGGCGAGGGACAGAAGAACCAGTGCTGACACCCCTTTCTGGAGCTGTTTGGACTCCAAACTGAGTAGGAAGAAGGGATGGGACCTCAGAGGTTCTCAATCCACATGGCGAGGGACAGAAGAACCAGTGCTGACACCCCTTTCTGGAGCTGTTTGGACTCCAAAAGTAGTGTGTGTGTGGCCAAGAAAAGCTGATGTTTACAGGCGGTAACTCCAAGGGCCCAACACAGGGCTCTTCACTCCTGAAGGCGGTTGACACCTGGGCTCTGCCCTGGCACCTGTGGCCACAGATACAATAGAGGTGCTCCCTTCTCCAGCACACTCCTTCTGTGACAGCTGTGCCAGCCTGGGCAGCCTATTCCCTTCCTGCAGCCCTACTGTGTCAGCAGAAAGACCCCACCACTGTACTGTTCCATGCAGCCTGGGGATTCAGCTGAAGAGACCAAACCTTGTCCTGAACCTTCTAGCCCCAAGCTCGGCGCTTCTCAATAGGGGTATTTTGGAAACCTGTGGGGCCCTTTAGGGACGACATGATGACTGTACTGGAATGGGACCAAGGAAGCAAGGCGTTCTGTGATGTGTGAGATCATCCAGCTCATTGTCCCATGTCCTGCACAACGTCTGAACATCTCCTGGAAATTCATGTGGGTGAAAAACTGTTTATAATTATTTGTTCTAGAACCTACCTCCATTTACTATTCCTTGCATTGTTTTAGTGTACACTTTATAAAGATTTATTCATGATTTTGGAAAACCATGTCACCAACAGCAACACAGCACAGCTATATTAATCTACATTTGTAGCTATCACATGCCAATATTTAACAGGGATGTTGAAAGCTCCTTTAAATATATTTCACACCAAATAAGTTATTGAAGATACATTAAATACTGGATACCAGTGAATCTCATTAATAGATTTAGTTCATTTTTGCCATCCAATATTTAAGAATTTGTGAAATACTGAAATTTACATCATGAAAATTACATATTGGAATTCTTTATTTTGAGTTTGATTCTTATTTTTCAACCTTACTCTGATACTGTCTTTAGGGGTTAGCCCCCGCCCAACTTCCCCATAAACATTTTTCTTTTTTTTTTTTTTGTCTTTTTGTCTTTTTTCGTGACCGGCAACGGATCGCAACCCTCAGTGTCGCGTCCGCACCTCACTCAGCCAGTGAGCGGCCGGTCTGTATGTGGGATCCGAACCCTC
>NW_007731839.1:91850-129598 GCF_000696425.1 Galeopterus variegatus
CAGGAAACACAAACTGACCAATGGAGAGAGGATAATAATGATCAGCTTGCAGATCTGACCCCTCTTCTCTCAATGCCGGTTCATGTCTCCATGTGGATTTTCACTGTTTCCTCTCCTAGATTTCTCTTTAAACCCCACTACTTCTCGCATTCTCCCTTTCCCCTTCCCTGGTTGCTCCCAACTCCTTCTCCTCCAAATGACTCACACCTACCCCATCTTAATGCTCAGGCATCACTTCCTCTGCAAAACTGTCCTTGCGGCCAGGCTTCATGCAGCTTGTCTCCGCTCCTACACGCCACAGCAGACTGTGGATATGCCTCCTAGCCTCCCTACCACTGTCCATCTTACCTACACACAGCAGCTAACAATCCAGCAACAGCTAACAATCCAGCACCGTCTTGTGCACATAACCCAGTCTGTCTCATGTATCCATCTAGCTGAAGGTGTGTGTGTCACATATGCAAATGTCAGTTAATAGCAAGAATGGGTGTTTGTGTGTGTGTGCCCATGCACGAAGGGGGAGTGAGTACTGCTGGATTAGAGCACTGAGCCCTAAAACCAAGAGCAGGACTTTGATTTCAGGTGGACAGTATCATGAACTTCCAAAGCAGAAAGGCCTCAGAGCGGAACAAATCCACCCGGACCTCTGGGAAGACATCTCAAAGTGCACGAGGGTGGCTCAGCATCCAGCAGGTTGGCTATGTTTTGAAATCCCAATTAGAAAGCCATCTGATATGTCAAAAGAAGGCCTCTACTGTGCATATATTTCTAATTTCTGTATTTATGATGTTTCAGTTATACAACCCAGACTTCCCGCTAATTCAGAACGGCCTTCATATTAATCTGTTTCTATGAAGTTACCATTTCTCATTAAGTAGCTGTTGGTGAAACTTATTCCTTTTAACCCGGCCTGGGAAAATGACCTTCTTTAATAAAAGTTATTGTTACATTAGATACAAAATATGTTTCTATTGTTAAATTCTAACGAGAAGATTCCAGAAGGTTTACTGGTAGGGAAGGATGCTATCCTGTGACAAAACAACCATTAAAAAAGGAGCTTGAGCTGGTAATTCAGTTATCCCTCTTCTGTAGATAAACTGAGCTAGAGGTGGTCCTCAAACACCATGAAGTCCATGTTGAGCCTTCCAGCAGACCATTCGACTTTGGAGCAGGAAGAGAAATTCCCCAATGCATTACAGAATCTTAAATCTTTGAGCAATATAAGTAAGGCAAATTTTAAATGTAAAAGCTGTCTATAGGCAAGACACTTTGTTTTGTACTCAAACTGTGCAGTCCGGAAGAGAGCTCACCATCAGTAGGGAAGGCACCATGCTCAAAAGCTAGCCAGCATTCACTGAGCGTTTACAATGTGCCAGGTACCACGGCCTGGTGCTTTTAATTCTAACAACACTGTGATGCCCGTACTGTTATTTCTACGCCTATTTTACAGGCAAAGAATCAAGTTTCAAGAAAAGTGGCAAAACTAGGATTGGAACACTAGTTGCTGGGCTCCGGTTCATAGCCACACCACCATGCAACAATTCTTTCCAAAACATGCATATCTGGGGAGGTGGGAGAACGCAATGGCTTTCCACATCACAAATGAATCAGATGGAGCAAGGGAAAGCTGACAGTATAATGCTGGCACTGTCCACCTCGGTCTTCTTCCCTCCACCACCCCTAAAAAAGCTTTTTATCACTGCTGGAAAATAAGGTTGCAGGGCAGACTACAAAATACATGAAATTTAGTGAGGGAGGCAGAACAGTAAAATGAAAAGTCTTTGATTTAGAACCACGACGCTTGTGTCCTGGTCCACACTAAACACCGAGTCCCAGGTCTCCTGTTTTAAAATTGTCATGATAAGATACACACAACTCACTCTTTTGTTGTCTTAGAATAGTGAAAATATATTAGGGAACGTGTCTAGCACTGTGCTTGGCAGAGAACAGGTTCTACAATATATTTTTTTTCCTTCTTCATCTTCAGTTTCCATTTCAAAATACAAGCAGACAGCTCCTACATATACAGGATAAATCCTTTCTGGACACCTCCCTCTCCCTCACCTGCAACACACTCACCCACAGAGAAATACCTTTCAAGGTGTATCTCTCTTGGCTCTTGCTGTGAGAGTTTTCCTGTCACTCATAATCTGCCCTCTATTAACAGTGCATAAAATTGTCTAGATGAGGCAAAGTTTCATGCTTTCAATGTAAAGTCAATCACAAGGTAGGATTAAAGTATACTAAAGCAGTATAGAAGAGGGGCAAAGACTTTAAGTACTGCAGAAGATTTCAAAACAAGAAGTATTGAACTATGCAAGCACCTTGATTAGCAACTCGAGAGAGTAAATTTGCCTCTAAGACTTTCTCCATTCCTCTCTCCTACAACACAAACCGGTAATCTAAAAGTTATAGTACAGTATATAAAACATTCCGACTATTTCTTTTTCCATGAAATACATTTTCATAGGGCTTAAAAACTTCAAAAGAGATGATAGTAGGACAAGTGAATTTTTTGAATCCTTCATCAACAGCCTGGCTTGAAATCAGACTTGTACACTTTAAAAATAAAATGTTCTGAGTAAACCTAAGAAGTTTTCATTTTCAGACCAAATGAACAAAAAAAGCTGATAAAAGTAAAATGGCTTTAGTGAGAAGTTCATAGTTGTGAGATATCTGCTTTGCCATTAAGAATGTGGAAGCTCTGCTGGATAGAAACCACACTTCTTTGAGGTCTGAAAACTTTAGGCTTCAGCCTCTCTCTGCCTCTCTGTCGCCTCATTTTTTTACAGACTGTAGCTCTCGATCAGTTGCCTTTGGTCCTCTCATTGCAACCAAACTACGGGGTCTAAAAAAGTATGAAGCATATGGCCCTTATATGTGCTCAGGAAAGCTGCTAACCAACATCCTTGTAGCTTGTCAACACTCAAAGGGCAAATCACAAACTTCCTTCCTAAACCTGAAAGCAGATGCTCTGGTCCCCAATGAAATGAAGGCTCCTCCCACACCTACCAGAAAGCTACCAGCTTCACTTTAGTTTTTAAAAGACAAATAAAAAATGAACTGAACACACGTGCTTTTCCTTCCATCCCGTATATATAGTAACCCCCTCCATTTTCTTCTTCCTTCAAATTAGAGAAATTCTTAATTAACACGCTCGCTTGAAAGGCATTAGGAACTCATTTTGAGGACTGAGTTTTCAGAAGACAGGCAGAGATGAGCGAGCAGAGTTGGGTTGAAATTTTTAAATTTCTGCAGGACAAGGCAATTATGTATCTCTGTTTTGAGCTCCCGGGGCCCATACCACCCACTCCCGCCCGCCAGCGACATTTGCGCGATGGGCCCGAGGAGAAAGGGAGGCCCACAGGCCACAGATAGACCTAAATATTTAAAAGTTGTGAATTAAGCTGTTAAAGTGTGTTCTGTTCTTACCCTGGCAATCATACTTCTATACCAATGAAACAGAAAAAGAAGTGTAAAACCATGGTTTTGATACGACAGAATTGACAGCAAAATGTCAAAGGACGCATTAATCACCGTTGCGTGGGTCTCACTGTTCTCATGATGGGGTGGTGATGTCTGGATGCGTATTACAGAAACAAACAATTCATAAATCATTTTTATGTTTTTCCATAAATTTATTTTCCTCTCCTTTAGTTTAACAGAATCACTACACATATTGTCACAATCAAGATTATGTTCTTAATGCCAAATTAGACTACCTTTCTTGAATTGTTGTTCTTAGAGTATAGTT
The DNA here is from genome assembly GCF_000696425.1 of Galeopterus variegatus. Classification (NCBI taxonomy): domain Eukaryota; kingdom Metazoa; phylum Chordata; class Mammalia; order Dermoptera; family Cynocephalidae; genus Galeopterus; species Galeopterus variegatus. The sequence goes on from NW_007731839.1 coordinate 95,605, forward strand.
TATTCACTGGAGAAACTTTGCTCTGCTGAAACATTTACCACAGACAAAAAATTAAAGCGACACTCAGATCTAGAAATAACCCGTGAATTTTAAATATCATGTCCTGCATTATAATGGGACCAATATGATAAATTATCATAGAAAAATGCAAAATAATTTTGTCATATAAATTTAACTTTGCTATTACTGCTTTTGTGATTTGTGCCATCCCTTGCAAGAATATCCAAATCCATAAAGTATTTCCAACATTCATATACACGAATTTAAGAGTAATAGGAATTGCTGCCATTCCTTAGCTGGCAAGTGTGACTGCTGCAAAATCATGCTAATTCTTTTTTTTTTTTCCCCCCCTTTTTGTCTTTTTTCGTGTCCGGCAACAGATCGCAACCCTCAGTGTCACGCCCGTACCGGACCGGGACAGGCAATGGGATCGCAACCCTCGGTGTTGCGCCCGCACCTCGCTCAGCCAGTGAGAGCGGGACCGGTCTGTACGTGGGATCGGAACCCTCAGCGGGAGCGCCACCACACTCCCAAGCGGCGCACTGCAGCAGTGCGCCACCAGGCCGGCCCAAAATCATGCTAATTCTTGAGTACATCTGGAACTGCAAGTTGAAACAATGACAGAAGCAAGAAAATGGACACTACTCACCCTTGGGAAATTACTCTGTAATGCAGGAATCATTGTGTTCACATTGTCTAAGAAGGATTTGACAAGTTGACTAACATGATCTTAGTCACAAGCGTCAGCAGTGTTGCCGTCCTTCATAGCATTCAGAAGCTGTAAGCTTTTGTTGTTAGGACATCGAGCTAAAGATGTGGAGAAGCGTTCCCTGGGCCTGAACAGCATTAATTATGAGAATGGATATTGAGAGTTAGGCATCCACAGAGCCAGTATTGAGAGCCAGATCCCAAGTGACGGTAGCACCCATGTGTTCTTTAATAAATTTATGTGTGTGTATTTTGAAGGGCAGGGCCCTCTAAAGCAGGTTTTAGGGACCTACTGCCCACTGAGGCCATTGCCAGGGAGGAGGCCCCTGGCCACACATGGCCAGTGGTACTGGTAGCTGCCTCCCTGACCACATTTCTAGCACTCACAGGCTGCCTGAGCTTTGGATCTGTGGGACCATTCACCCCAAATCCCTGAAACAATCTAGTCAACAAGGGAGTCAACAAGAGAGGGAAGCCAAGAGCACAATACCAAACTTAGGAGATAGCCTGCACTCCCCAACTGGGGAACACAGCCAAGCACAGTCCTCTATGTCCCTATCACTGGGGAGAAAAAAGGAAGAATTTCAAAGAATTGACAACACCACAGGCACTGTTAACAAGTAGTATTTGGGGCCCTGCAGCTGAGGATGGGGGAGGGTGAGCAAAGTCAAAGCAATCTTTGTGGGGCTGGTTCTGTCTCAAGAATTTCACACAGTCAGCCATGCAGACTTGGGGAAATTTAACTGTTGAATAACTGGGACAAGGTCTAGTGCGACTGCCCAGCACCCAGTAATAGGCAGGGGAGGGGTGGTACGAATAGAGGGATAACTCTACCACGTAATATACACCAGATATGCGCAAAATTGAACTTAATCAGATACCAAAACAGTTAGATTAGCATCATCATCATGAATAGACATTTAAAAATATTTGCTCCGTGGTGAGGGATACAAAAAGGATTTTAAATGGCCCCCAAAATCCTGAAGGAAGAGAACACATGGATCAGTAATATTTATGGCAGGTGTGGTTGGCATTGACAACCAAGGTGCAAGGTTCACCTAGCAGGTGGGGAACTAAGGCTCTGTTTTCTTCACTAGATGAAAATGGCAGGTAATAAAGGCAGAAAATGATGGACATTTAAGAGGTCATGGTGTATATTACCCACAAAAAGGAAGGAAAATCTAGATTACTCGCTGTCTAGGGCAACATACACTTGACATTGTGAAATTCTCAGCATCTTCCTGCAAAACTAATGCAGTCTTCAGTGCACTTGGCTTTAGCCAAATGGGATTTACCCATGTTTCTCTTGGAAGTTGAGGGAGACAGAGAGACAGAGACAGAGAGTGAGAGATGGAGAGGAAAAGAAAAAAAGAAAAGCTAGCAAGTAGAGGAAAGAACTTATTTCCTTTCTATACAATCTGTGGGTGTTGCCAGTATTTTGTGGTTCTTCATGTGATTTCATTATGAAAATGAAACTCCAAGTCCAAATGATCAGTAAAAATGTTTTAGAACTGTGTGTTCCCTTTACATGGTAGGTTTATGCACACACACACACACACACACACACACACACACACGTTAAAATGTTTTGGTTGCAAGTAACAGAAAAACATGACCTAAACTGGCTTAGAAAAGAAAAAGAAAAAAAGTGTTTCCCAAAATGCGGCTATATCTGGCTCCAGCACTGTACTAGAATCAGTTTCTCCTTTTCACCTCTTAGTACCCTGATGATTGATGGTTCTTTTCTCAGATAGGCCCTTCTCTCCTAGTCCCAAAATGGCTTCTGGAAGCTCCCCAGGCTACATACAGCAGGAAGGTATCACTTCTCAATAGCTTAACCCAAATCCATTAATTGAATCTCATTGGCTTTGATTGGCCTGATTGTGGTCAGGGCTGATCCTTGAACCAATTGTGGCTAGGAGGGGCAGATCATTCTCACTGGATTAAGCCAGTCAGTGCCTGCTCCAGGACTTGTGGGGGTGGAACCAATTTCACCCAAACTACCTGGCTGGGAAATGTTGGGTCTATTAAGAAGAGAGAGGTAGGGAATGGATGTCAGAGAGACAACCAACAAACGTCCTTGTCTTCCTAAGCATGTTTTGAGTTTTTGGAATTACATTTCAAATATATTTAGAGAATAAAGTACCTTAAGAAAACCTTATTGTGTATGCTTTGGTTACATTAAAGTTTTTTTGGTAACGCTAATAATCATGCCTTGCTGTATCTTTTTGTAAATCTGCAGTATCAGTTGAAATAAATCTGCAGCAGGTTCCTTCTTTCCCTGATCACAGGTGGGTCACTATCTTGCCTCTAAGAAGAGGAACATGTGGTGAGCCCATGGGGGTCCTCCCAGCGGTTTTTGCAGTTTGATGTGTGTCTCTCATCTGGAGACCACAGAGGCTACTGGGCAGGAAACCATCTCCTTTTGTATTGGACACCTCTGCATATGACTTTCCCCAAACTGGATATCCACTGGGCCGCAGTAAAGGCTTAAGCACGTGTTTACTAGAAATCATTTTTCTACTGCTGTATAGATTTAGGGACAAAACTGGGGTAAAAAGCAGTGAGCTGTCCTGCACAAGCCCTTGACTGGGGTATGTCTTTGATTAGGATTGCAGACCCTCTCTTGCTCTTCAGATGGTGTCTCATTCTCTCCCTCTCTCTCTGCCTTGTGCCTCCCTGCCCTTTAGTCCATCTCCTTCCTTTTCATTGATATTCCCTGTTCCCTGGATCCACCATCCATCCCTCTTCCTTACAGAAATAGTCATCTTCCTCTCCCTTGGTCCCTTCTCATGATTTTCACATCTTATGGCCTCTGGTGAATGTCTGGGATTTCTCTTCTCGGGCCACTGACTGTCGTTCTGTAGAGGATGAGGGAGGGGAGACATGTGAAAAGTTAAAGCAGGTTCCATTCAGTGCAATGGTGGGTTTTCTCCTAGAGTATCTAAAACCAAACGTATGTTGCCACCGTAATTAATTTCTATCTGGATTTCCCGTTTTTGTCTAAACAAGAAATGTATTTTCCTTCTATTCATGTAACTTTACCTTATTTCTTACTAACAATCCTGGCCTTGTTATGCAATGTATTATTTATTGATCTTTTCCTACATTAACAAAAGACAAATGGCACCTCCCCAGCTCTTCCTCTCTAATCACTAGGTTTCTCCCTTGACTGCAGGAAGAGAGAGGAGACACCTTTCTTTCACCTAATCACACATGTGAATCTATTTTGGGTGGAAGCAGCAGCAGCACTGGCACTTGCTTCTCTGAATGGATTTGTTTCCAAATCCTAAAGTGTAGTCAGATTCCCAAGGACAGTCCAGAGCATGTCCTCCAGACCCATTTGTAAATTTGATGGCAAGGGCCAGCTACCAAGAGGGTGAGTTGGAAGCACAGGTGTAGGTAGATTGGGTCGGGAGTCTCAACCATGGATTACGACTTTAGTCCTGCAATGCATTAATTTTGTGACCCGGGGCAATTTTACTTCACCTCTTTCAGCCTCCATCTACCCATTTATAATATGAAGGTAATCAGTACCTTCAAGATGAGTAAATGAAAGAATGGGCTTGTAAAAGTGCTTTGTTAAGCTGTAATACCAAGATGTAACCTGAATTTGTATTTACTAATATTAATTAATTAATAATTGGATCCTTCTATTCATATACTTACTTGTCAACAGTATCCTCTTGAAATACCTAGCTGAAAGAAAATTTGTGCAATTAAATAACCAGTTGCATCACATGGAAATGATTAATTTAAACCATCTCTAATATAAACAATGCATGTTTGCTGTTACTAATGCACCCTGAGGGGGAAGTGCAGATTTTCTTCAGAATGTATCAAAAATACAATGTAAAATTATCTACACTTTAGGGTTCATCATTTGGATCTGAATTGTTTCTGTTTTAATAATCATTAATATGTTTTTGACAATGAAGTGTTGCACAAGGAAATAGATAATACTTGATGATTTCTAAAAATGTATTTCTTATGTCCTGTGTGTATAACATGTTTTGCAATCAGCTCTTGTTTATTTGCAAGGAGAGACACATTGCTAGTATAAACTAATGCCTTTTTATAAGTCACCTGTGTTTTGCTCTGGGCTTATGTTAGCAATCCAGGTGTCCCACCTGAGTATATAGGAATAAACAAACCAAAGTGTTTTTCCTATACTCTCACTCAGCAGCAAAGACAAGACTTCTGTGACCAGACGTGTGAGGTTTTTCTTCACAGGGCAAGTAGGCAACCAAATCCACAACGGACACCAGCTGGGTGTCCTTCGATTCAATTTCAACACTATGTGGAGATAGCATCAGATCCCACAGGTTGAGAGCTCAGTCCCCCAAGACTGTCCCCACTTCAAACACCAGTCACAAGTCCAGGCCAGCTGTGAGGAAAATGGAGACGGTATGGTCAGGCTTCCTCACCTCATATCCAGCTGGACATGACTCAGCATGTCCACTGTAAACATGTTATGTACGAGTAGTATAACTGCACATGTACACTTTGGCTCGTTGCCAGTATTGTGTACTTCAGTATAAAAGACAATGGCTCTGACCCACTGGTCGGCTGAACTTGTGTCCAAATAAAGCATGTCTACCTTGTCCACAGCTCCCAGAATCTTTTTCAGATACCTAGCTCACAACCTGCACAGGATGGGGTTGAGGGGTCTGTGATCCAGCCCAACACCAGCTATAAATAGGAGTTCCCGTGACTCCCTTCTTGTGTTCAATTAATTTGCTAGAGTTGCTCACAGAACTCTGGGAAATACTTATGTTTACCAGTTTATTATAAAGGCTATTAACAAAGGATACAGATGAAGAGACCCATAGGCAAGGCAGAGGGGAAGGGGTGCAGAGCTTCCATGCCCTCCCTGGGTGCACCACCCCCCAGGAACCCCCATGTGTGTCCAGCTGTCTGGAAGCTCTACAGTCATTTTGGGTTTTCATGGAGGATTCATTATGTAAGCATGATTGATCTCATCATGGCCACCGGTGATCAACTTAACCTTTAGTCCCTCTCCTCCCCTGAGCACTGTGGGAAATACAACCTATGCTTAAACCTCACTCTAACATGGCCTTGGGGAACTTACCCATCTTCTTTGTACTCATTTTCATTAATCTTGCCTTAGTCTTTCCATCGACCAGCCCACATCTTGAAGCTAACTTGGGGCTGCCAGCCTTTAGCTAATTAGAATATAAAAAGACATTACTTTGGAGATTCTCAGGATTTTAGGAGTTGTGTACCAGGAGACTGGGACTAAGATGTATATATTTCACAATATCACACCAACCCAGAACGCTGTGCCACTGAATTCCCCTATGGTAACTTGAGGAACCAGTTAAAGAAAAAGTTTTCTATCAATGCAGGTAATTTATACAGGTATCACCTGTGCAATGCATGGCTGCTGGAGCTGAGGAGCCTGACACTCTGGTTTTTCACAAGACACTCAGGAGTTCTCTACTGTGTCAGGAAAAGGGTGCTGGCAATGTTTAGACAAATATCACAAGGCCCCTGCCCTATAGAAGCTCACTGTCGATGACACCTGTAGCCAGATGCACTCTCCTAATACAATATGGTAATTATATTGTGTGCCAAGTTGGACAGAATCCATTTAATTTTGGATTCACTGAACATTATCTCCCTAAGTGATTATAACAACTTATACCTTATGAACTGATGTTCACGTATGGGCCACACCAAATCACCCAGCTCACTAATTTACAGCCAACTCTTGATTTTTGATACCCAAAGTAGCATTAATTAATTTGTATCCCCCCATCAGTTATCGAAAAGAACTGATCACTGTTTTTAATCATTTTTACATCTATCTTCAAAAGAAGCCCTACCACAACTGAAGATATTTAAAATAATGTGAAGACAATTTAAAATAATTTGAAGACAATTCCAGAAGAATTAGAAAGATGAAAAAAAATCTTAAAGAAAGCATTTGTAATCACCCAAGGTGTGTAAAGAAGTTTATAATATTGTACATTTGTTTTAAAAAATTCTATTAGACAAGCTAATTTTCCCTAAGGAGGGCCACACATACAAACACACAGAGCACAGATATTAAAAACTCATCTTGAAAATGTTCTAAAATTAGATAGTAGTGATGGTCACACAACTTTGTAAATATACTAGAAACCATCATATTGTATACTTTAAATGGTGACTTTTATATTTTGTAAATCATATCTCAATAAAGCTGTTAATGAAAAGAATTTTTTTAAATCATTCTAAACCATAGGGTGCAGAGCACAGATATTAAAAACTCATCTTGAAAATGTTCTAAAATTAGATGGTAGTGATGGTCACACAACTTTGTAAATATACTAGAAACCATCATATTGTATACTTTAAATGGTGACTTTTATATTTTGTAAATTATATCTCAATAAAGCTGTTAATGAAAAGAATTTTTTTAAATCATTCTAAACCATAGGGTGCAGAACGATGGGAGAAAGTAGTTAATGGTTTGATTTCTGTGATTTCATACGTCTGCAGCAGAAAAAAGATAGATTATTATGTATCTATCTTTGAAGAGTTTCCTTAAATCAGGAAGGGCTGCTGGCTACCATCACTGTGTGCCCGGTGCTGGGTTGACTTTACAAATTTTGATCCATTTAATTCTCAAAGTAACGCTGTGAAGTTGGCTTTGTTCCAGGTTTACAGATGTGAAAATGAGTACAAAGAAGATGGGTAATTCATCAAGGCCATGCAGCCAGTGAGGGTTAGAGTGAAGTTTAAGCATAGGTTGAATTTCCCACAGTGCTTAAATTTTGTTATTAAAGTGAAACCTAGTACCTTCTGGAGACCTGACTGAGGGTGTGCACATGTGCAGAAACACGCACACACACGCACACACAAACACACACATACCACAAATGCCACACAAACCGCCACACACACAGACCCACATACACACATACCCACACAACACACACACACATGCTCACACATGCACACACACACACACACACACACAGTCTTCTGAATTTCATGGTTATCAATTCTTCCTAAAAGTAGTAATATTCCTTATTTAGACGGTATTTTGAAGATATGAAAACATATGATGTCATATATGATCTAATTCACCAAAACTGGGATAAGCTCAGGCATTTGCATTTCACCAAGAATCCCAGGTGAGCAAACTTGAGACCACCCTATGAAAAAGAGTCATCTAGATGGTAACTGCTGGAAAGCAGGGGGCTATTGTTCATCTGTGTGTACAGTGGCCTGATTTCTTACCCCTAATATATGTTGGAGAAATATTGCATGAATAAATGAGAGAAAGCATAACTGAATGCAAGATTTTCATGGTTAATCATTTTTATATTCTTTGAATGACTGTATTATTAAACTTGCAATAAAGGTGCCTATTGCAACCTTAAAACAAAAGCATGTCATGTGATATCTCAAGAAATTCTACACATTCAGTCAGCTAGTGCTTTTTATTTCTGGAGTTTAAAGAAACACCCCCTTGGGGTAACCAGGTCAGAAGAAGATAGGCCCACATTAAGCAGGGAAGGAGGAAGTGGACACAAGTAATCACTTAATTCCTTACTCTTGACATTTATTTTTAAATGCAGTTATAGAAGACTCAGAACATTCAGCTGTGTCATAGCTAAAAATACATGTTTCTTCACTTCTTCTCACCCTCTTCACCCTCCCATCTCCTCTGAGACAAAAACAGTAAAAACAAGGGTATACTGTAGGATGATAAAGAGAAAATGAGAACACAGTTCACATCCACAGACAGGGAACTGAAAGCCCATATGCCACAGGGACCAATCTCTTCTTTCCCAAAAGGAGGCCAAAGAACAACAGCTTGCTGGGCCAGGAGCAATCACATTTCCTTTACCCCTCCGAACAGGAAAGAGCCCCCGTGGACCGGCCCCTCACTTCTGCCTGCACAGAGGCGGCATTCATCCCCTCTCTGGACGTGCTGGGGGGGAACTACTATAGAAAAAACAGTTAGTTGTTCTAGTCTTAAGGTGGGAATTCTATTGTTTTTCTGTGTTCAACTAAGTAATGCAAGCAATTTAAAAGATTGTTTGTCTTTAAAGAGCTCCTTTTTTCACGGTTAGTTGTTCTAGTCTTAAGGTGGGAATTCTATTGTTTTTCTGTATTCAACTAAGTAATGCAAGCAATTTAAAAGATTGTTTGTCTTTAAAGAGCTCCTTTTTTCACAAGTGCCATACAAATAGTCATAAATATACTAGCGGTTCACTTAAAGAATGATGCATCATATAAACTGCAGGTTATCCTAGGTGTTCTCCAATATGACTTAATGAGTGGATACATCAGAAGGACTATCATATTTGACCTCTAACAGGGGCCAGTTCAGTTCTTTTTCAAGGACCTGCTATGAGCCAGACACTGTATTCTTGGTGCTGGGGAAGACAAAGTAGAACAAGATACACCCCTGAATCTGAGAATCTTCAGATGTGTGTGTAGGTGGCAGGCTCGCTTCATTGACTATGAAGGGCTAATTTAATGTGAAGAGGACTAGAGACTTATGGGAGGCAGTTGTAGATCAGAGCACTTGTTACTCCCTCCATATGTGAAATTGTTAGTTTTCTTTCTTTTGCAAGTGACCAAACCTAACTCAAACAGACCTAAATGGAAAAGGTACAGCCTGATGGTGAATCTCAGGTATTTTCAGGGCTGAGTACACATGTTCACTCAGTGACACCAGGATTCTGCTTCTCTCTATGGCTTGGCCTTTCTTTCTCCTGCAATGGAAGGGCAGGTGATGGGACGATTCTTCATTTTGCAGAACTGTCCTGCACAATGCAAGAGTCTAGCATTTCTGCCTCCCAATGCCCAAAGCACTCCCCCCTCAAGCATTGTAACAACCCAGAAATCCCCATACATTAAAAAAAGAAAAAGTTCTATCAGTGGTACTAGCCCCCATCTTGAACCATCCCTCTGGGTATAAAAGACCCCTGTTTGCCAGACTTGAGTTTTCTCTAATACCTCCTGCCCTTAAAACTCTGAATGGCTGCTGGCCAATTTGATTGCTGTTCACTCTGTGAGTTAGCAACTACCATCAGAGATCTTGTCAAGGTGTAGTCTTTAAATCTAGATCCCACCCTCCACCTCTTTCAGTTTTCTTTCCTCTTGGCATCGGTCTCCCATTGGGAATTCCTGGGTGGTGTCCTACCCCAACTACCATCAGAGATCTTGTCAAGGTGTAGTCTTTAAATCTAGATCCCACCCCTCCACCTGTTTCAGTTTTCTTTCCTCTTGGCATCGGTCTCCCATTGGGAATTCCTGGGTGGTGTCCTACCTAGGAAAGCTTACTCACTCAGGAGGAAGAGAGACCTTCTCTCTATAGTTTCTATATACCTTTTGTCAGGGATGATTCTGATTGGTGCACTCGAGTCACATGGCAATCTCTGATCCAATCACCGGAGGACAGAATACTCTCACTGGCCAGCCTAGGTCACATGGGGAGGCAGCAAGGAGGCTGAAAGCTCTGCCAGACCCACTCCGAATGGGGGAGAAGTGGTTTTCAAAGAAAAGAATGTGGGCAAACAACTTAGGTCTACCTCAGGGGATGAATAAGCAATAGCAACACGTAATTACTGCACACCTCACCCTCCAATGTTGCATTCTGTGCTAAAGAAAAAATTTAAAACCCTCAAACCTCCTCTTACTTCTTCCATAAAATTATGTGGATTTAGAAGAGAAGATAGTTGGGTGGGACTCAAGAGTAAATGAAGCCCCACTTTGTGCGGTGTTTCTTTAGGACGCTGCTGATGATGTATGTTGGTGATGCCAGGGGCAGAGCTGTGAAGAACTGAGAGGCTACTAGAAAATGGGTAGAGCAGGGGCTGGGGGGAAAGGTAGGAAAATCAAAGGGAAGTCAAGGGACAGGGACAATTGGCCTTGTGGAAGAGCATCAGTAAAACAAGGACAGAAGAGAGAAGAGAGAAAGGAGATAGATAGGGAGAGATGGTGAATGCCATAACAGATAGATGAGAAGGGTTGGCTTATCCCAGGAAAAACAAGAGGCTGACTATCAGGAACCAAGGTAGAAGTTAATCAATTGATCTTCAGGGACCTTGGCCAAGGGCACAGATCCAGCATCCTGAGGTCAGCAGTTTCTATCTGAACCCAAGAGAGGTTGACGTGGGTCCCAGGCAGGGAAGAACCCTGCTTCTGTAGAGAAACGGTTTCTGAAAGAAACGATGATAAAAGTAGACTAGAGAGGACCAGCAGCAAAGATGATACCGCCGTTCAAAGCTGGTAGAGGAAATCCTTGACTAGGCAGCCAGGGACATCGAGAATCTAGTCCAGAGCACACTAAACCCATTTTCATGTGGTAAACTTCAGCCAAGATAACTGAATGAAGGCAAGGCAGCTGTGTAAAGGTTTTACCTCCAAATTTTCTCATTTCTTAGATAGGTTCTAGAATTACAGAAGTGCAAACTTGGGTGGAACACAGAGTCCATTGCATCAGAGACTTCTGTTCTTGATCTAACTCTGGGTAGTTGTGTTGACCTTGATCGAGTTGCCTAACATCTGTCAGCATTGGTTTCATCATCAATAAATGCAAATACTGATAAAAGTCTTTATCTCACAGGATTACTGTGATAACCAAGCAACAGGATCTGCTACATAATTTGTGGGGCCTAGCGCAAAATGAAAATATGGGGCCCCCTGTTAAAAAATTATGAAGAATTTCAAGATGGCAGCAGCAGGGCATTAAACCAAATGCTGGGTGCTTCTGAGGACAGAGCCCTGTGTAATAACACAGGGCTCATGCCCGCAAAGCCAGCCCTTTAGTACACTGAAGTGCCTTAGCAGTCTGCGAAGAGTTCAACACACTGGTGAGGGTTTTCTGTTCCAGGCCTCTCTGTCTCCTTGGCTTGTAGATGGCCATCTTCTCCCTGTGTCTCTTCACACTGGCTTCACTCTATGCATGTAACTGTGTCTGAGTCTCCCCTTCACCTCCTTCTTCCTTCTTCCTCCTCTTCCTCCTTCTTTCATGGCTTGCAGATATGGGAATCCCAAAACCCTTGACTTTAGTGTTACAACACTGCTCTCTAACCAACAGAGCTAAGTCGCCAGCCTCCAAGTTTCTCCTTCTTCTAAGGACACCAGTCATCCTAGATTGGGGTGCACCATAATGACCTCATTTTAACTTGATTAGCTCTGTAAAGACCCTGTCTCCACATATGGGCACATTCTGAGGTACTAGGGGTTAGGACTTCACGTATAAATTGGGGGGGGGCACAATTAAACCCATAGCAAGCATCAACCCCCCCGTACTATTTTGGAGGCCTGTTGATAGTGTGCAGTCTCACAAGGAGGAAGTGATGTGAGGCTGTGGTAGAGGGAGGGTCTTGTCACCAGGGCAATGGTGTTTGGGCCACAGTTTCTGCCATTTACTCCAGCAGCTCTCTACGCTTGCTCTATAAGCCCATTCTTCAGTTTCTGAAAGATCTTAAATGTATACTGTGAACTCCCCTTGGGCTCAAGAAAGCAAAAGTAAGTTCCTGTGTCTTGCAAATCAGAATACTGACTGATACTCAAATATTACATTAGAATTGGAAAGAATACTGCATTGGACCTGAGTTTTGTGCCTTCCCAGATTTTTTCAGTCCCATCTGCCAGCTGGGCCCCAGCTACTTGCTCAGTGGGGAGCCCCAGCTTTGCACTGTCCCCTCATCACTGCCAACATCTGCAGCCGCAGCCTCCCCGGAGGTGAGGGCCAAGAGCTGAGCTCAGGCATAGCAGCTACTGTGCCCACACTGTGGGAGCCACAGGAGCTTTACAGCACAGCCCTCCCACAGGGGCACTAGCTCTTCCCACACTTGCAGCCTCAGATGAAGCAACCTTGTTGAGAGCATGGAAGATCCTGCCCTGCCACCGCTTGGAGGGCCAGGTGACAAGCCCAGATTGAGGAGGAGTCAAATCCCGGCAAGACCACCTTTGACCAGGGAGAGTCAGGAGACAGAAGGAACCAGTAGATAAACTCCTCTCCCTTCTGTCCCTGTGACTGACGATTTCAGGATGCAGTGGTTCCACATGGGCCACGAGAGAGTCCTGCGTGGCTGAGCAGGAGGCATAGATCTTGCCTCCACCTAGGACAACTGGCCTTTGCTAGACTCGCTCCTGACTCATCTATCTCTCCCCCTCACCCTCCCTGCTCTGGAACCTGGCTCATTTCCATAGAAATTAGCCCTCTTTGATCCCTAAAGGATAGGAGCCTTGGAGGAAGGTTTGGGTTTAGAATGTGGGAAGGCAAAGGAGGAAACCATTTCACCATCCCCAAATGTCCACAGCTCTCAACTTACCTGAGGCTCAAACACATAAAATGGCACAGAACCAGGAATTATAAGCAATGAGGCTGGGTATGTTATGAAAATATCAAAACCACTCAGAGAACTGAGGCAAACATCCAAGACGATTCAGGACAGAAGCTGGAAAACAAAAGGGCTTTCACCTAAATAAGCCGTGCAAAGGTGGCTGTTTAAATGGAGGCCAGCGCCCATGTGTGTCATTAGAGGGTGTGGCTTGTTCTCCCCATAATTGCAGGTTCCTGAGTAGGAGGATGAAGACCATTTTTCACACGGTACAGTAGTTTACCACCTTAGTGCTCCAGAGAGCTTCACTTTCTCTCTTTAGAACCGGCTTGATGTTCGTGGTTTGGATTGCAGTTCTTTACCAGAGGCGTAATCAAGTAATCAGAAAAACAACTTCGGTGAAGCATTTATTTCAGTCACCCGATTGATGACCAGTTAGGCTCTTCAGAGCTATGTACACATATTTAAAAATTCTTGTGGGTTTTTTTTAAGTGAGGTTTTAGTAGGTCTTCTAAAAAAATCATAAAAACCAGAGATAACAATAAAGGGGATTCTGGAAGGAAAAACAGTTCTATCATCTGCTAGCTCTATGACCTCAGGCAAATGACCAGGCTTCTCTGAACCTCAGTTTCCTTATATACGAAGTGGAGAATATAATAAACTCTCTCTAAGATGTTATAAAAATTAAGGGAGCTAGTGTGTGGAAAAACCTAGCATATAATTAGTGCTCCCTAAATGTTAGTTGTTATGATTACCATTATTTATCAATATTACAAGTTATTTCTCAACACAGAGGCACAATTCTATATCAGCATTGCTTCTGGAAGACCAGCTCAGCAGTATGCAAAAGCCTATAACACACTATCCTACCCCTCTCAGTTCCCCCCCACCCCCCCACATCTGGAGTAGAACACAAGTTTCTATGCCCCAAATTGTCTCAAGGCAATTCCTCTTTAAATAGATTTCTTAATAGGAGGGCACCCACCTATGCCCTGAAGTGGAGAGTTGGGTCCCCAGTCTGTCTTGAGCAAGGCAGGTCTCAAATTTTTGAGAGCATAGAAATGGTTTCCTCTATGTATGTAGATTTCTAGGTCCCATCCTCAAAAGTTCTGATTACCTGGGAATCACCATTTTACACACATGTGCACAGGTATACACACACACATGCACACACCATGATTCAGAAGCAGAAGGTATTTGGTCTGCATTTCCAGCATTATCCTCTGCAGGTCTCAGACACTCCCCAGCTCTGTGGTGAGTACATGCAAACAAACTGAGGTCATGGAAAACACTTCCAGTTCCCTTTCTCTTGGACTGCAGGCGTATTTAATTAGCTGGTGTCCATACAGGCCTTATTTGAATATTAGCACAGGTGCAACAGCTTAAGTTTAGATGACCCCTGCACAGAGAGGTTATAACAAGGCAGTGTTTCCCAAACTTGGCTGCATATACCTGGGGAACTTTTTTGACACACCTTTCCCTCCCAGGCCCACGTCCAAATCCAATTAGAAAATGGCAAAAGACATAAAGAGACATTTCACCGAAAAGGATATACAGATGGCAAATAAGCACATGAAAAGATGCTCAACATCACTTTGAAGAACATCATCATGAAGAAAATGAAACAAAACCACAATGAAATTTCACTACACACCTATTAGAATGGCTAAAATAAAAGCGTCGGTACTAAATGCTGGCAAGAACATGGAGAAACTGGATCTCTCATGCATTGCTGATGGGGATGTAAAATAGTACAGCCTCTCTAGAAAACAGTTGGGCGGTTTCTTACAAACTAAACATATACTTAACATACAAACCAGCAATTGTACTCCTGACAATTATGCCAGAGAAATGAAAGGTTGCCATCAAAAACCTTTATAAAAATGTTCATGGCAGCTTTACTTATGATAGGCCCAAACTGTGGTACATCTATTCCAGCAATACAAAGGAATGAACTATTGATACATACAAGAGCTTAGATGGATCTCAAGTGCATCATGCTGAGAAATAAAGCCAATCTCAAATGGGCACATACTGTGTGATTCCATTTCTATAACATTTTTGAAATGACAAAATTATACAGATGAAGAATAGACTAGTGTTTGGCAGGGGTTAGGGATGGTGGGGAGAAAGGTGGTACTATAAAGGGGCAGCATGAGGGAGATTTTCACACCAATGGAAGAGTTCTGTATCTTAATTGCATGGTGGTTATGTCAATCTATACATGTGATAAGATGGCAGAGAACTGTACACACACACTGTACCAATGTCAGTTTCCTGGTTTTAATATTGCGCTAAGGTTATGTGAGATGTAACCATGAGGGGAAACTTTGCAATCTCCTGTGAATCTATATTTAGAAAGAAAAACAAACAAACAAAAACATATCCTGATGTACAGGCCACTCGCAGAATAATGAAATCAGAATCTCTGAGAGTGGCATCCAGGCATCAGCTTTTTTTTAAAAAGCCTTGAAACTGGGCCAACTGATGATGTTTCCTAAGGCATGTAAGTACCATTCAGTCAGGGTGTGAGCATAAGTCCTGGTGATGGAGTTGGGGGTGTACTGGGGGAAGCACATGGTGTCAAACTAGGCCAATGAAGGCCCTGAGTTTAATTTCCCTTTGTTTCCCCAGATTCCTGAACAGCTGTAAAAAGCTCTCTTGGTTTCCTGTTTAAAGTTCATAACAAATTCCCCAAGTGTTTGTAAAATATCTGCCAACCACACCAATGGCTCTTATGCAAAGATTTGAGAGATACAGACCTTTGGTTACTACAATTGGTTTCATTTCCATAATTTTCTTCTCTATTATCTTATTTTAAACAAATGAAAACTATGGCACAAAAATAAAGTGATAGTTCTTGAAGAAAACACATTTATTTATTTTTCTTTTTGTGTCTTCAGCCAAAATATCTAAGGACTGGTCATTAAAATAATAGAATACTTTTTGCACTGAGAGATTGTTTCTCTGTTTTTAGCCTCCATTTATTTCTTGCTGTTTTATCACTAGAGGTTCATATCTCTTTGGAGATTCCTCCGCTTAATAGTTTTAAATGCTTTTTAGAATTAATTTTTCCAGTTGAATCTCAGATGTGAAAGCTTTGTTAATTGTAACAGTTCATTTAGGATTAATATGAAGCTTTCTGGTTGATTTTTGGTGATGTCCAAAACATCTAATTTTAGACAATGTTCCATTTCCATTCTATTTCCCAAGATAATTAAACTGGGATATTATTTTAATTTTTTATAGAATTTTGGCATATAATATGTACTGCATTTAAATAATTACCCAGAATAGCATTGCTAATTGTGACATTATTTAAATATTTATGTAAAATAAACTTGGATCTGCCATTTCACTCCCAGAAGCTCAAGGACGGTGGAAAAAGAGATTATAAACCTCACAGCTGGAAGGCTACATTTTGCCCTTTGCACAAGCTTTAATTGAAATTCACAGTAACTTTTTTTGGTCCTTGTTATATATTCTCAACCACGTAAGAGTACAAGATCTATAAGTGGGGTCTACTAAATTATTTGATGTCAAAAGGGGGGCCATGTACTTCACAATAATTAGTCATTACAAATGCCATGGGCATTTATTGAGCATCTGCATGAAGATATTATTGTTATAGCTGATATTTTCTGTTAACCTGACATTCATGCATGTCTTTGCAACAAGCCCTCCGTGAGATACCATGAAAATGCTTCAACATCTGGTATTCGTTTAAATATTAGCAGAAATTTTAAGTAACGACACTGAGAAATTCTTGCCACGTTTTATTGAAATCCATTCTGGAAGCATTTTTTTCCATTATACCTCTTGTTCATTTCATATTGAAAGGCCTTTTATCCCATCCCCGATTTGCATTAGTATTTTAACATCAAAGATGAACTTTACCAGTGCAATGACAACCATGATAAAAAACATAAAATGATATAACAGTGATTCTTGCATATCACTCATCCCATTTCATTAAGCCACTTATCCCAGAAGAAGCTTGGGATTTCTTAGGAACAAGACAGGAGACTTCTTAGCCTTTCTGAGCTGGTGGCAGGATTGCTCCTGAAGCTGCAGAGTCAGGGGAGGGAGGTGGGCAGGTGTTTAGGAGGGACAAGAAAGGAACCTGGAAATAAATTCAGAATTCTGCTGCTGTTGTAGCAAAACTCTCTGTTCTCTTCCCTAACTTCTCTCAGAGCCTGCTTACATAATTGTGGATCGCCCATACGTATAAGTGCAATTAAAAGGACTGATGCATTTGGCAGGCTTTTTGTGCTGTGTACCCAGGAATGCAGTGCACCCAGGAGCACAGCATTTGGGCACGACGTGGCTGGCGGCTGCCTCTGGCTCTGGGTGCGCACATCGGTCTGGCCTGCTTGCCAGTTAGTCAGTAGTTACTCCAAGAGCGAAGCAGGCCATGCTTGTTAGACAGGTTGCTGCACTCCTAGCACAAAAATACAAAAGCACATAATTACTACCAACACAAAATGCAGAAAAGTTGTTACAATTAGGGGGCAGTGAAGCAATGCCTTTCTTGTTTCTGGAGACAACAAAAATGACAGCTAGGAGAACCTTGAGCTTTCTTTGCCCCTGGTATACACAAGTCTTTTCAACTTATTACAATATGTAACTGCATATTTAATTTTGGATCTACTCTCTCCCCATAGGCTCCACAAGGGCAGAGACCATGTGTCTGTGTGAACCATTGGACACATCTAGGACATAATAGGAACTTGGTGAGTATTTGTTTAACGAATGGATGATCATGGTATTTCAGTTGTAGGAAAAAGAACTTCCAAATACCTTTTCCCCCATTCATTGAGACCTTATTCAACCAAGTTAACTAGACACTCAATATGTCCCCTGTATTGTTCATGTGGAATTTCTTGGCCAGACCTGAGAGAAATGACATAGTGTCCTATTAATTAATGTTTTATGTAAGGCGTGATGGCCATGAAAGCTTGAATATAAAAACACATAGACAAGGAAGCACCTTAGCTGGTAATCTTATCCATTTCTTGGGTGTCTTAGAAGACATGTCGCACGCTCATTGCAGCACTATTCACAATAGCCGAGAGATGGAATCAACCTAAGTGCTCATTAACAGATGAATGGACAAAAGAAACACCTGTGGTATATATACACAATGGAATATCATTCAGCTATTAAAAAAAATGAAATACTGTCATTTGCAGCAATATGGATGGAACTGGAGACTATCATGTTAAGTGAAATAAGCCAGGCACAGAAAGGCAAATACCACATGATCTCACTCATATGTGGAATCTAAAAACAACAAAAAACTGGTTTTCATAGAAGTAGAGAGTAGAATAATGGTTACCAGAGGCAAGGTGGGCTGGGGAAGTGGTGGATTAAAGATATATTGTCTACCCTAAGTGAATCAATGTGTAGTATACGCATGTATCAAAACAACACACTGTATCCTACAAATATGGAGATATAAATGTTAAAAAAAAGATTTCTTGGAAAGGAAATTTCATTGCCTCTTATAATTTATTCCAATGCTTAACAGTCTTAAAGATGACTACCACACTGTTGACATATAACAGATGTTAAATAAATATTATTGCTGTTTTTGTCAATTGAACTCAGCGGTAAAAATGAAAATTGAAGCTACTAAATATTTGGTGTGAGTTATAACAGCTCCCTTCAATGCCCGTTTTTAGTTCAGTTGTGTTTGCACAAATTAAATTGCTCTGCTTCTAGTACCCAGTTCACCAGAGGCAAGCATTTTCCCCAGCCAATTGTGTGTGCTCTGCTCAGCATTTTGAGGTAGATGGTTCCCAGCATAAGTCAGATTCTGAGTCACTGGCTGGATCATCATTCTCAGGACCCCTTGCAGGGTAGATCTTTCTAAGTTGTTCCTTGATTTCCTCTGTTTATTTGAAAGAAATACATGCTCTTCCCATGTGCAGCTTCATAGTTGTCATCTCTTAAAACTTACTACAAAATCACATTTTTATAGTTGTTTAGTTAGTAAATTTTAGACCCATGTAACTTCAAAGCATGAAGTATTATTGTTACACACACATTAAGCACTTCCTATGAGTCAGGTGCTAGAACGACAGCTATTATAACTCAAGGAGATGTGGCCTTCTCTGCAAAGAATTGTGCATGAGAAGTCATCTTGGCCAACATCAAGGGCTAAAGATTAACAGCATTATTCACAGATTATTTTTAACTTAAAACTTAAAAAAAAGCTTTATTGACACATAAAAACGTACTCTTTGATAAGTTTAGACATGTGTATAAGGCAGTGAAACCATCACCAAAAATCAAGATAGTGAATATATCCACCACCCCAAATCGTTTCCTCATGCCCCTTTGTCATCCCTCCCTCCCACCCCTCCATGCTCCAACCCATCCCCAGGCAACCACTTATCTGCTTTCTGTCATTATAAATTAGTTTGCCTTTCCTAGAATTCCATTTAAATGGAATCTTATAGTGTATACTCTTCGTCTGGCTTCTTTCACTCAGCATAATCGTGTTGAAATTTATCCACATTGGAGCACATATTAATAGTTCATTCCTTTTTATTGCTGAGTATTACTACATTATATGGATACACCACAGCATGTCCACTTATCTGTGGATGGAAGTTTGGGTTCCTTCCAGTTTTTCCCTTACAAATAAAGCTGCTAGAAGCATTCGTGGACATGTCTTTGTATAGATATATATGTTCTTTCTTCTCGGTTAAATACCCAGAAGCACAATGGCTGGATCAAATGGCAGGTGTATGTCTGACTTTCAAATATGTCAGTGGTCTTCCAAAGTGTCTGTATCATTTTCCATTCCCAAGAGCAGTGTATGAGAGCTCCAGCTCTTCACATCCTCACGGACACTTGGCATGGTCAGTCCTCTGGAGCCACCCTCACAGACACATCTGGGGCAGCCCAGTCACTCCAATCAAAAGCTAACCCACCTGGATCTCCCTTTCAGCAGAAGAGGAACGGGCTCAGTACCTATTGAAGCATGGAGAATAAATGATGCTTTATCAGCTGAATATACCTTAATCCAGTCAAGCTGACACCCAAAATCAACCATCACAGAGGCTTTTAAAAAAAGGAGCAGAGCATCAGTGAGCCGTGGAACAATTTCAATTGAGCTAATATATGTGAAACTGGAGTCCTTGAAAGAGAGGATAAAGACAGGGGTACAGGAAAAATATTTGAAGAAATGATAACTGAAAAACTTCCAAATTTGGTGAAAGCTGTAAACCCACAAATCAAATATGCTCTGTGAATTCCAAATACAAAACCCAAGGTGGAGGAAGAGCAAATTCTTTCTCTGTTCTGGAGCTGTGTGCTCTTCTTCTCCTGCCCTTGGATGTCAGTACTCTAGGTTCTTCAGCTTCTAGACTCCAGGACTTGCATTGGTGGACCCCTGGGCTCTCAGGCCTTTGGCCTCATACTGAAAGTTCACCACCAGCTTCCTTGATTCTGAAGCTCTTGAACTTGAACTGAGCCACACTACTGGCTTCCATGGTTCTGAGGCCTTTCGATTGGGACTGAACCGTACTATGGCTTCCCTGGTTCTCTA
Source organism: Galeopterus variegatus (assembly GCF_000696425.1). Classification (NCBI taxonomy): domain Eukaryota; kingdom Metazoa; phylum Chordata; class Mammalia; order Dermoptera; family Cynocephalidae; genus Galeopterus; species Galeopterus variegatus. Next base: position 116,191 of record NW_007731839.1, read on the forward strand.
ACTTGCAGACAGCCTACTGTGAAATTTCTCAGCCTTCATTAAGTGAGCCAATTCCCCTAGTAAATTTTTTCTCATTTCTCTCTCTATGTATATGTAGATATTTATATCCTATCAGTTCTGTCTCTCTGGAGAACGCTGTCTAAAACAGTCTCCTTTTTCTCTTTGCTTCATTTTTGGATAAGTTCTATTTCCATGTCTTCAAGGTCACTAACCTTTTCTTCTGAAATGTCCAATCTGCTGTTAACACCACTTAGTGTACTTTAAATCTCTCAATTATAGTTTTCATTTCTAGAAGTTTGATTGGGATCTTTTTAAAAAATATCTTCCATGTATCTACTTAATTTTTGAACACATAGAATATAGTTATAACTATTTCAATGTCCTTGTTTGACAATTCTGATCTTAACACCCATTGCGAGTCAGTTTCACTTGATTGATTTTTATGCTCATGGTGAGTCACATTTTCCTCTTCTTAGCATGCCTGGTAATTTTTTTTATTGGATTCTGACTATCTTAGTCAGTTTGGGCTGCTATAACAAATTACCGTAAACTGGTTTGCCTGTAAACAGCAAACTGTTATTTCTCATAGTTCCGGAGGCTGGAAGTCTGACATCAGAGATGCTGACACAGTTAGTTCTAGGTTTCAGACTGCTGACTTATTATATGCTCACATGGCAGAGAATAGAGAGAGAAAAAGCAAGTTCTCACATGCTGTTTTATAAGGGCACTAATTTCATTCATGAGGGCTTCACCTTTGTGACTTAGTTACCTCTAGAGACCCCACCTCTGAATACCATCACGTTGGGAGTTAGGATTTCAACATACAAATTTTGGAGGGATACAAACATTCCATCTGTAACACAGGCATTGTGAGTTTTATCCTGTTGAGCACTAGATATTTTTGTATTCTGATAAATATTATTGAAATTTGTTTTGGAATGCAAAGAAATTACTTGAAAACAAATTGATCCTTTCAGGTCTTGCTTTTGAGATTTGTCGGATGGGTCTGGAGGGTGCTCAGTCCATGCTAATTATTCCCCATGACCCAGCCAAGGTCTTTTGTAGTCTACCAATGGCCTGTGAAGCATGAGGTTTTCTGTCTGGCTGATGGAAACACACTATTCTTGGATCTCTTTGAGCACTGGACACAGTTACCTTTCATTTGGAGAAGTTCTTTCCCCAGCCATGGTAGTTGCTTCACATGCATATGCTGATGAGGACCCAGCTGAAGACTTGAGGGAGATCCCTCAGTTTTCCTGCCTGTGCAGCTCTCTTCACTCTAGTGCTCTGTCCTGTGAATTCTGGCTCTTCAGACTCTCAGCTTCGTCTCCTCAGCTCACAGTCTGCTGGTGTCCACCTGGACTTCCCCTCACTGGGCTGTGGCCTGGAAACTCTCCAGGTGGTTATCTGGGGCAGTCTTAGGCCCCTCTTGTTTCCCGTCTCTCAGAGATCATAATTCTTTGTTGCCTGATGTCCAGTTGCTTTCAAACCTTGTTTCATGTATTTTGTTTGTCCCGGGTGTGATAGTAAATCCAGTCCTTTTAACTCCATTTTGGTTGGAAACAAAAATCTTTACATTTTTTCAGTCTCTGAACTTTAAGTATGAATGATTAGTTTTGTGTCAGCCTTTTCAAAGGCTGTGTCCCCCATGTGACACAGGGTTGGGACTTTTTGTTTGACTGTATTTTTTAAAAAGAGTTCAGATTACTTATCATGGATGCTGTTAAAAACAGATTTGGGTAATAGTCATGTTAATTGGTAAAATGCAGTTATTTAAGATAATAGCAAAATGTTAACATTATTATTAAGTAGTTTCCTTTTTTTTTTTTTCCTTTTTGTCTTTTTTTACTGACCGGTAACGGGATCGCAACCCTCGGTGTCGCGCCCGTACCGGGGACCGGCAACGGGATCGCAACCCTCGGTGTTGCGTCCGCACCATGCTCAGCCAGTGAGCGGGAACCGGTCTCCACATGGGATCCGAACCCTCAGCGGGAGCACCGCCGCGCTCCCAAGCGGTGCACTCTCCAGTGCGCCACCGGGCTGGCCCAAAGTAGTTTCCTTTTAATGAATATTTCCTGAGCCCCTGCTAAAAGCTAGGCATTCTACTAGGCTGGAGATATAATGATGAATCATCTCTGCCTGCAAGGAGCTGATACTCTAATGAGAGAGCAGAGGGGTCAGGCGGTGGCATCATCAGCAAGGGCAAAGGCCCTGCACTGAGAGAAAGCCTGGCACCTTTGGAAAAGAGCCAGTAGTTCTTCATAGTCAACAGTCTAGGAAAGAAACATACTATGTAAAACCACATCCCCAAATAGTTTGAGCTCCACTGTAGTAGGATTTGATGATGATTGTAACAACGGATGGTGTTTTTTGAGCTGTGATGATATGTGTCAGTCTCAGCTTTACATGTGTTTTCTCAATTAATCACCAAAACAACCCTACAAGGGGTGAGTATTATTATCTCCTTTTTATAGATGAGGAAACTGAGACACAGAGCAGTTAAGTAGTAAACCTGAGGTCATACTCATTGCTCTGGTTAAAGGACAAACTCATTTAAACTCATACTTTGACCACACAGTCAATAACCATATTTCTTTATACGGTAGTTAGTAGCATATTTATTGGCAGCAGATTATTCCTTTTGAAAGAATTTTCCACATAATATGGAGAGTGGAAACCAAATAATCTGTACCTGAAAACTTAGCCGGCAGTCTTTTTTTTTTTCTTCTTAGAACATATTCTTGTGAAAGAGAAATTCTCATAAATGTTTCTATTTTTATTCCAGTTTCTTTTCCTCTGTGTTAAAGCAAAAGTTCCGTTTCCTTTCACTGAGCGGTTAGTTCTTTAATCACTTTCTCTGGCTGTCTTAACAATAACCACCAGCTCCTCTTTCCCCCTCAGAATTTTCGCTTTTGTACCCTGGCTCTGCTCTGGAAAATGCTGGTCTGAGTTTTAAAGAAAGGGAAGTTTTGCAAGTCTCCAGAATTTTGTTAAGTGCTTGAATTTCACTTGGAGAATGTCATTTGTTTAAAAAGACATGTGAGTTTTTTATTCATGCAACAACTTTTTTATTGAGTGAATTCTATGTGCCAGGCATACAGCAGTGAACAAAGCCAAAAAAAAAAAAAAAAAAAAAAAAAAAAATCGTGCCCCTATGGAGCTTAAATTCTAGTGTGTGTGCGGGAGGGTATAGACTAATATTTTAAATAATTAAAATATAGTAGACTAAACAAAAACTATGAAGAACAAAGAGCAAAGCAGAATTCAGTGTGTGTTTGTATATGGAGCACCTTCATATATAACTACTTAATTGCCACAGGAATAAGTTAATTGAAGCTTCTCCTGATCTTAGATCTAGTTTAGTTGATCCAAACAAGAAGAGTTAGGAATTTACTTTTGGTAAGATGGATATTCTTATGTACCTTGAAATATTTTGTTGTAAACATTTTAGACTCTTTAATGTTTTAAAAATCAATTCGAAACTCAGTATTTGCTTTACAAATTCATAATTGAAGATAAATTATCCACAGACCACTTTATCTCCAAGATATTTTTGCATGTGTCCACTGAGTTACTTGACTAGCATTAATTTCAAGAACTAATTCAGTTGTGGGCAGCCAAATGCTTACTTTGAGTATGTTCTTGTCCTGAAGACTAAGATCAAGACTAGATGAATGCTGTGGTCTTAATGTTGTGTCCCCCCACAATTCATGTACTGAAATTTTAACCTCCAAGGTGATGTTATTAGGAGGTGGGGCCTTTTAGGAGGTGATTAGGTCCTGAGGGGGGAGCATCTCATGACTGAGATTGTGACAAGGTAGATTCACTTAGCTTATGCCATTATTACTGTTTGAAAAGTGTCCTTGTTTGAAAGCCCCCCAACACCTGTGGTGAAAATTGAAGGTTAAAAATTGTCGTGTACTCAGAAAAATTTTAAGTTCTGCCTTCCTTTGCTGTTTCCCGCCTCTGCTGTCCCTGACTGATAACACCAAGAGCTGTATCCGGATGTATCTAGACAACCTAAGGAGGAAACCGTCCTGTGGAAGTTTTTCCCGTCCCTAAGTGATTACCTGGCTTCTTTCAGCTTCTGTTATCAGCTTGAGCTAGGCCTCCCCAAACGCCCATCTCACGCCAGGAGGGTATGTATGTATGTAACTAAATAACTGTAAATATGTGACTATATGATTTTTGCCTGTGTGATTATGTGCCTTTAAAAGACCCTTTAAACTTAAACTCAGGGCTGCTCCTTTCCAAGGTTTTCTTGGAGAAACAGTTGCTGGCCAGCCAATAAAACCCCCCTTTTAAATTCTCAATTGGGTATTCTGGTTCCTTTTCTGTGCAGCAGCCTCACAACAAGATTAGTGCTTTTATGAAAAAGACCCAAGAGAGCTAGTTAATCCCTCCACCATGTGAAGATACAGCAAGAAGGCACCGTCCAGGAATCAGAAAGTGGGTCCTCTCCAGGCACCAATTCTGCCTTGATCTAGGATTTCCCAACCTCCCGAACTGTGAGATGTAGATTTGCTATTTATAAGCTACCCAGTTTATGGTATTTAGTTACAGCAGCCAAAATGGCCTAAGACACAAATAAAAGAGCTGTGAATGCATTAAACCATCTACCTTGTCTATTCAAAGACTAAGTCTTCCTGGTTAAAGGGAATCACAAACTTGAGGTAGTCATCCAAAGAAATTTGGTAAAAATTTCACTGATATGAGTGCTGCTTCAGAAAATGACATAAGAAAGCATTCCCTACCGGGCAGTGAGGTTAGTAGTTGGTGGAGTTTGTCTTTGGTAGATCTCCTCCTCATCCTCCTAGCCCTCCATACCCAGGCCTTGCTATGTCCATGAAATAGGTGGGATTGCAGGGGCAAGGAGGATTGGTACCTTTGTACCTTGCCCATGTGTGGCTGCTGCACGATGTGCCCATTTACTGAATCTCTGCTACATAGGTACTAAGAATTCAGGTAATGATAAGAACAATAATAGCTAATACTCACATGATACATCATGGTAGGTATCAGTCTTGGTAATGCACATATATTTACTCTTTTAATCATCATTACATCCTATGAAATAGTTACTATTATTATCTGCATTTTATAGAGAAGAGGAATCTGAGGGACAATTGGCTACTTGGTGGTAGAATTTGGATTTTTACCCAGTAAAAAGTTTACCCAGTTTGGCTGCAGAGTCTTACCTTGTCTATGCAACACCTCCTTTCAGATGGAAAGGTGAATAAATTACCTCTTCTGGCCTTGAGGTGCTCTGGGCTACTAGGGAAAGCAGATGCAGTCATTCATTCATTTGTTCCTTCCTTCATTCAGTGCTTATAAAGCACCTGCTCTATATCAAGAATTACCTATTCTAGAAGCTTGATATACCCTTACCCCTCTGGAACTTACAATCTGTCATAAAATATGGTAGATGTCAAAGTACACGGTATAATGGGAGCCCCAACAGGAGCAGTTAACATGGACTTGGGGGTTCAGAAGAGCTTCCTAAAGAAAGTGATATTTAGCTTAAGGATGAATCTCACATCTCCTGTGTAAAATACAGCAACTCCTGGGAGACAATGTTTTAAGTCGTATCAATTATTTTTCAAGCATTTCGATGAATTCTTCTTTCCTGATGAGCAGGTTCTGATTAGCAGTGAGCGAGAAAGGGGCATTGGTGGTGTTGAGTAGCTGAGGCCAGTGAGAGGGGTCCCACTGGACAGGAGAGGAAGTCAGAAGCTTCGGAAGGGCAGACTTTTCTTGCTTCCCAATTTCCCATTTCTAATTCTTTCTGTAGCTGGTCCTCCAGGTGCCCAGCGCTGTACGGATCCACCAGGCTCACTTGTCCTGACGATGGCTTGCGCTCCAGAGTGACTTTGTGCCTTGTTCTTTATTCTTGACCACCTTCTTAGTTGTTCATGGAGAAAGCCTACTGTTTTAAATGCGTATGTGTTTGTTTAGAAGTCATTTTTAATACTGTATTCTGGGTGTATGATTATCCCTTTGAAATCAGAGATTTTTAAAAAAAGAGTTCTAACTGTAAAAAGGCAAAAGTTGCATAAGAAACCACTTATGCGTAACTTCAATCCGTCCATGGGTTGAAAATTTGGGCTGCCAGGAAAACTGCTACTTTCTGAAGAGAGGAACACAAATGAAGAGTCACACTGGCTGCTTACCCTGTGTGCGATCTCTCTCCCCCGAGAAAGGGCAGAAAGGTGGTTTGCTCCCTTGCACAAAGAGAGCACGTGGATGGTTATACATTCTTTATATTCTAGGGGGACTCAAACAGACCTTCATAGCACAGGGGTATCTGATAGAAAGTTAGGTAAGTGCTTCAGAATAAGAAAGGAAAATAAAGCCAGGGAAGGGGACACAGATGGGTGGGGTGCAACTTTAGGTGGAGTAGACAGGGAGGCAGTTTCTGAGGAGGTGACCTGCATGGAGGAGACAGCCATGACCAGATGTGAGGGCAGAGGGAGGAGCCAGAGCAGAGGCCTGCCCGGGGCTGGGCTTGGTGCAAGCCCTTTGCCGCGCCATCTGCCGGGAGTCAGTGTTAAAGTGAGCATGCTTTTTGCCAGAAAAGGGAAACAGTTTTCTCTAGGAGATGTAACATCTTAGCTAGTTGCCATTACTGCTTTGTCTGTCACTACGTACCCCTCTGTCACCAGGCAGACATCAGGGCACAGAGAATGGGGAACACAGGACAGGCTGATTTTGATAAGGAGGAAAGGTCAAAAGTGGGCCCTACCTCACTCAAATCGGGTTGCCATACTTATGTGCCCTGGGAGAATTGGTGTCCCCTGGAGTCCCCGACACAATACAGAGAGACAGCGATGCACCAAAGACAAATATTGTGTATTTCGAAATTTTTTCAGAACCAATTCCTGATTCGGAGCAGAGCCTTCCTCCCTTCCCTTCTCCCTTCTTCCCTTCTTCCTTCTCTTCTACTCCGTCCTTCCCTCGGGTGCACGAAATTATACAAATACTAACCCTTAGTTCATGGCATGCTCTCGTGGGTGGTCTATGTGGTATCTCAGAGCAGAGCTTTCTGAGGGCTCAGCATTTCTCAGCTCCTCCTTTTGCTCTAGAGTCAGCTGCCAGCTTAGTCCTTCAGTTCCTTAAAGCTGACATGGTGAGGCATGGAGCTAGGAGCTGTGCCCTGCCTGTGCCTGGGGATGGGGTGCAGGGATGGTGACATTTACATGATTGCTTACTTGTCAGCTAACGCCATGCACACCTTAAGTCTCCTTTGAACAACCTCTAGCTTCTAAAGCCCATCCTTTCCCAAGACACACTATTGAGTGGTGAGAGGCAGTACCGGGTAGTGGCAGTGTTGGGTAGCTGCAAGGAAGTAGCCCTGGCAATGTCAGTGGCTCCATGCAGCGGCTTTCTGTCACTAATGCTGAGCAGCTGTCAGTAAGAGTGAGCACTGCAGACAGCTGCCCACTGCCTGCTGGGGGAACTGATTGCAAGAGTCCTGAGTCACAGAAACATCAGAGCGGAGCCTCACTGGGCTGCTCTTTATAGCAACCTTTCTCTTAAGGCAGATGTTTGTACACAAGAGAAATTCTGAGCCAGAACTAGGTTCCTGTCACCCATAGGTCCCAATAGCCTTTTGTCATTATTAATCCTTGTAAAGAACAAGACCTGCACCTGTTCAGACTTCACCAAGGTTACAAGTAGTTATTGGAAAAGGAGCTTGAAGGGGTGAGGAGCTCATGCTGCAGTGTAAAGTTTTGCATGGTCTTCACCACCAAATCTGCCCAATCTCAGAATTCATGCTGCCTTGTGAATTACTGCACTACTCCCCGACTATGGGTTAGGAAACCTTTAACTACAAACATTCCCTCGAAGAGTTGCAAACAGAAGGAAGATAAATAATTGAACAACTGTGTTGCATAGACATATATCTTGTGTGACCTGCAAAGCTTCCTGTACTGAACACATTTCTAGCACAGGTGATCACTAGTATTTCCTTAACATTATCAACTTAATCATCAGGCAACATACACTAGTATATTTTCAAACGATCTTAGCTCAATTAAAACAGTCGGGCTCTACTGCATTTTAATAATGTTTCTTTAAGGCATTGAGTTCCTTCCAAATAGCATTTGTCATGGTGACAACATTTAGAAATAATAATCAATCAATAAAATATGTAATTTAAAGTGATCATGTAGTTTTAAAATTACCAGAAGCCAAGAGCATGTTAATTATTCATTTGAGAAAGGCATATGTTTATTCCAACTTGCAAATTTGCCTGCAAGCTTGGAGTTTTAAGAATCTCCACTGCTCCCTGAATCAACTGTGTAATCACAGAAGACTGGGTATGGGGGTGGGAGGGTGGAGAAGGTGAAAACTACAAAAGTCAGTAAAAGGTGTATCCATTACCTTCGTTTGTGTGTCCTGTTAAACAGCACCTGAGACAAGGACATGGGTATAGGTAATTAAAATCCTGGGAAGTAGGATTTAGGAAGTGGGAAGAGATAGGGAAGGAGGGAAAACAAATGTAAATGTATATTATTTAGACACTTAATAGTATGGGGTCTATAGTTAGCAATTGCTACGGTAACAAATTACTATGAATGTAGTGGTTAACACAACACAAATTCTATATCTTACATTTCCACGGATCAGAAGTCCAACATGGATCTCACTGAGCTACACTCTAGGTCTCAGCAGGGCTGTGTTCCTTTCTGGAGTCTCTGGGAGAGAATCCTTTCATTTTTTTACAGTTCATGCTTATAAAAAACTGTCAGTTTAACAAATAGAAAAATCACAGCTAGATAGTAAAATAAGTTCTAGCGGGCTACAGTAGTGCTAGGCATCTCTAATTAACACTAGTTTATTGTATGTTCTCAAATGGCTAGAAGAGTCGAGCTCAAATGCTCTCATCACAAAGAAATGATAAATTTTTATGATGATGAATATGCTAATTACCCTGATTTGATCATCATACATTGTATACATGTACTGAAATATAACTCTGTATCCAATAATCATGTACAATCAAAATAAAGATCTTTTTAAAGGCATGGAAAGAAAGTTTTATTCTGAATTCTGAAGTATTAGACTTGCACAATGTATCTACAAAAAATATGAGATTTCTTTTACATCAAAATCTGCTAAAGCAAAGTAGGGAAGGAAAGAATTGAGGAGATGATCTTTTCCAAAATAAAACATAAATGATGACAATTCCAATCTGCTCCTTTGTGCAATGTATTGCCTGGGAAAATCAAAGTTCCTATAATTTACTTCTTAAAATTCATACCTAGAATCACTGTGTGCCAGGCTTACCAAAAGATGACCTCCAACATTCAATCAGAGAAGTTTCCTATGCAATTCACTCAACTCCTGTAAGCATAATGGGAAAAAAAAAGTAATGCTAAAATACTCTACTACTAGATCTTTATGTAAAATTTCCACTTGTGTAATAAATGTGAAATAAAAAGATTATAATTTTAAGAAAATCTGCCAGCATATTTACCAGTCTCTTTGATCAACATTGTTTCTTACATCCCACTCCTTTCTTCTGCATTGTTTTCTTCTGACTTCAAGTTCTACGTAATTTAGTGTTCTTTCGGAAAGGATCTGTGAGTTTTGTTCTTGAATGATATTTTGGATGATTACTGACTTTTAAGTAGACAGTTAAAATTAACTATTTATCTCAACTCTTAGAAGATATTATTTCATTTCTGTAGCCTGTTAATGCTGATGAGAAATAAGTACAGTTATGCACTGCTGTTATAACATTTCGGTCAGGGATGGACTGCATATACAACGGTGGTCCCATAAAACTACAACGGAGCTGAAAAATTCCTATTAGATAGCTGTCATAACACTGTAGTGCAGATAGCTGTCATAACACTGTAGTGCAATTACTTCTTTATTTTTTATAACTTTAGGGTAGCCTAAGTGTACGGTGTTTATAAAGCCTGCAGTAGTGTTCAGTAATACCCTAGTCCTTCACATTCACTCACTGATTCACTCAAAGCAACCTCCAGTCCTGTAAGCTCCATTCATAAATGGCCTATACAGATGTGCCATTTTTTATCTTTTATGCCATATTTTTACTCTACCTTTTCTATGTTCAGATATACTTAAATTACACAAACACTTACCATTGTGTTACAATTGCCTACAGTGTTCAGTACAGTAACATGCTGTACAGTTTTGAAGCCTAGGAGCAAGAAGCTATACCATCTAGGTTTGTGTAAGCACATTTTATGATGTTCACAAAACAACAAAATCACCTAACAATGTGTTTCTCAGAACACATCCCTGTCATTAAACGATGCCTGACTGTATAAGAAACTCATCTTTTCTCTAAGATTAGAAGGGGATCACTAGAATAAAAGTAGTCTTAAGGTTCCTGTCTTGTTTACCTGAAGGACAGAGATATTGATTAACTTTAGATTTGTTAATAAACTTATAAACTTTAAGAAAACCACTGAAACTACAGAAGAAATAGTGTTTTCATCCGTTTTGTGTTGCTATAACAGAAATACCTGAGACTGGGTAATTTATAAAGAACAGAGGTTTATTTGGCTTACGATTCTGGGACAGCTGCATCTGGCACAGGCCTCAGGCTGCTTCTACTCATGGTGGAAAGTGGCAGGGAGCCACTGGGTACAAGCAGATCACATGGTGAGAGGAAGCAAGAAAGAGAGAAAGAGAAGGTGCCAGCATCCCTTAAACAATCAGTTCTCGTTGTAACTAATAGAGCAAGAACTCACTCACTACCCCTCCTCCCCCAGGGAGAGCATTAATCCATTCATGAGGGATCCGCCCCCATGACTCAATCAGTTTCCAACACCGCCACATTGGAGATCAAATTTCCACATGAGTTTTGGAGGGGACAACACATCCAAACTCCATCACATAGCTATCAAACCAGTAGAGAGGGAGAGAAGAAACTAAATTGATCAAACTGATCCAAGGAAAGAGAGAAGTGGTAAATACAGAGAAAACCAGAATAAACGGAAGCATAAAACAAGATGATAAAAGTAATTCTAAATATGTCAGTAATCACTAAGTGGCATAAACTCACCAGATATAAGAAAAAGACTCTAAAATTGTTACTTTCTTAAAAGTCCAGTTATAGGCTGTTAACAAAAGATATTTAAAACCTGAGAATACAGAAAGATTGGAAGTAATATTATAGAAAAAGATATACTAGGCAATCACTAACAAAATTAAAAGTTGGTATAGCTATACTAATTGTGGTAAGCAGAATTCAAAGATGGCCCTAAGATTCCCAGTCCGTAGTGTATAGACATCTTTGCCCAGTTACTCAGTCAAATACTAAGTCTAGGTACTACAGCAAAAGACTTTTGTAGGTATCCTAAATCAGTTGACCTTAGATAAAGGGGTCATACAGGTGTGCCTGACCTAATCACAGGAGCCATTAAAATCTGATTCTAGAGGTAGGAACAGAAGAAGCCAGACAAACATGAGGGGGATTCGATGCATAAAAAGTCCTCCATTGCTGGCTTTAAAATGGAGAGGGCCATGTGGCACAGATTGCAGGTAGTCTCAAAGAGCTGAGAGTGGCCCCTGATTGACAGCCAGTAAGGAAATGGGGACCTCAGTCATAGAATCACAAGGAACTGAATTCAGCCACAACCACATGCGCTTGGAAAAAGACCGACCAGAGCTTTAGATGAGAACACTCAGCCAATACCTGGATTTCCATCCTTATAAGACCCTGAGTAGAGGAACGAACAGGAGAATACAGGAGGCCTGTATTCAAGAAAAAAAAACAAATAGTCAATGTATATCAACTTTGACATGTCCCAGATGTTAAATTTTGTAAAGACTTACAGAAACTATTATAAATATATTCAGTGATCTAGAGCAAAATATGTTCAAAGAGAATATGGTCTTAATAAGTGAATAGACAGCAAATCTCAGCAGAGAAACACAAACTATAAAAATTACAATTCAATGCATTGGACTAAGATATGGATTCTTAGATACGACACCAAAAGCATGAGCAACAACAACAACAAAATAGATAAACTGGATGTCATCAAAATCAAACTTTTGTGCTTCAAAGGACACTATTAAGAAAGTAAAAAGACAGCCCACAAAATGGGATATTATATGATTTGAAAGTCATATATCTGATAAGGGACTTATATATCTAGAACATATAGAAAACTTTTATAACTCAATAGTAAAAAGACAAACATCCCAAATTAAAAATGGGTAAAAGACCTGAATAGACAGACTACAAAGAAGACATACAAAAGGCCAATATATACATGAAAGATACATCATTAGCCATCAGGGAAATGCAAATCAAAACCACAATGAGATACTACTTCATACCCACTAGAATGGCTAAAATCAAAAAGTCAGAAATAGGGCCGGCCCGGTGGTGCACTGCTACAGTGCACCGCTTGGGAGCGCAGCGGTGCTCCTGCCGAGGGTTCGGATCCCACATACAGACCGGCCGCTCACTGGCTGAGCGAGGTGCGGGCGAACCACCGAGGGTTGCGATCCCGTTGCCGGTCCCAGTCCGGTATGGGCATGACACTGAGGGTTGTGATCTGTTGCTGGTCACGAAAAAAGACAAAAAGGAAAAAAAAAAAGTCAGAAATAGCAAGTGTTTATAAAGATGTGGAGAAATCAGAATACTCATACATTGCTGATGGAAATCTGAGATGATAGAGCCATTTTGGAAAACAGTCTGGCAGTTCCTCAATCAGTTATACATAAAGTTACCATATGACCTGGTTCACTGCTAGGTATCTACCCAGGAGAAACGCAAATATATATTCACACAAAAACTTGTACACAAATGTTGATAGAAGGATTATTCATTACAGTTAAAGGTTGAAACACTCCATTGTCTATCAACAGACAAATGACTAAACAAAACATGATGTATCTATACAATAGAATATTATTTGGCAATATAAAAAAATGAAGTTTTGATACATATTACAACATGGATAAACCTCGAAAACATTTGCTAGGTGAAAAAAGCCAGACACAAAAGACCACATATTATATGATTCCATTGTATGAAATATCCAGAATCGGTAAAGCAATACAGATGAAAAGTAGGTTAGTGGTTGCCTAGGGCATGGGGGTGGAGGACGGCAGGATTGGAATGATATCTAAAGTGTACAGGGTCTCTTTTTGAGGTGATGAAGATGTTCTAAAAATGAGTGTAGTGATGGTAACACATACCTGTACATATATTAAAATCCATTGAATCATACAATTTTTAATGGGTGAACTGTATTACATGAATTATTTCCCATAAAGTTATTATTTTTTTAAATGACTTAAAAAGAAATCCTAAACTGAAAACTACACCATAACTGAAATGAAAAATTGAGTTGGTAAGCATAACAGCATATTCAATATGGCAACTAAAAGAGTCAGTGGATGGGAAGATAGA